>NW_015389837.1:0-8086 GCF_001527695.2 Protobothrops mucrosquamatus
AACAAACCAACATGCAAGCAAGTGTGAACAAAGCAGCTGTGATCCTTGGAATACAGCTTTGACCTCTGGAAGCCAGGGAACAACCCCTTCTGAAGACTTTCCTTGGATGACCCTGTGTGTCCCTGCACAGATCACACTTTTGCTGGGGCTGCTGGCAAAACGAAGCAGACGTGTGCAAACAGACACACAACAGTCAGACTGCTTGCAAAGACACAGCCAGCCACTTGAGGAAGGGGTCTTTTACTTATGTCAGTATGATTTATCAAGCACCTATTTGAAAGCTTGGACCAAATTTTCAAATTTGTGTGCAGACATTCCTGCAAGGAGGGATAGGGGTGCTTTGAACCAAAAATGAAGAAATGGCCTACATTTTTAAAATTCCTTTGTAACTGCTCTACAATAGCTCCTTACAGTACTCGTACTTAATCAAACAAGAACCTACTAAGGATTGTCCAGTAATCTACTTCTTCTGGTTTTATTCTTGTTACTATGATTATGTTTTATTATTAAGGATCTGTAAGACAATCTGCTTCTCTTTTGGGTTTTTTTCTGAGTAACTGGAATGTTCTAAGTTCTAAAAATAAGTCAATTTAAAGTTTCATTTAACTGAAACCTTTACCCACATGCATCTCAAATATCACTTTCCACTCAACTTAAGAAACATGTTTGAAATATATGTACTGTATATATGTCAGTTATTATACTGGTCTTATTCTAGGACATAATTGCTTATACACCAACTAAAAAGCAAGGACCACTCTGTCTAAAAACTGGAAAGTAAAGAGTTGAATATGACCCAGTGCATAAACCTGTGATCAACAATTCATATGGATCCAATCAGGCAATTCCAAGGTCTTTTATGGACACATTTTTATACTGAAGGAAAGAGAAGGAAAAGAAAAAGAAGGAGAACAGGGAGAAGGAGGACAGGGAGAAGGAGAAGGAGGACAGGGAGAAGGAGAAGAAGATTGCAAAAGGCAGTTTTTCTTGTTGGAACAGCTTACGTCCTGAAATAATACCTTTAATACCATCAAACAACAATATCTGTCTATGCCAATTCTTGGAAAGGACTCGATAGGTGGATAAAAATGCCAAATCCAGTCTGAGCATCTGGCTGATTGTGACCAACCACCATCACCACCACCACCACATCATCATCATCATCATCATTTCAAAACACCTGGAGCACCACTTGAACTCTATTGGCATTGACCAAATCACCATCCGTCATTTACTGGGAACTGCTTACATCCTGTGATGATATCTCTTACACCATATCTGCCTGTCCCAATTCCTTGGGAAGCCTCGATAGGTGGATAAAATGCCAAATCCAGTCTGAACATCTGGCTGACTATGCAACAACCCATGATAATACCAATAGTAATAGGCACCTTGAGTGCAATCCTAAAACATCTGGAGCCACCACTTGAACTCCATCGGCATTGACAAAACCACCACCAGACCATTGCAAAAGGCAGTTTTGCTTGGACCTGCTTATATTCTGCAACCACACCTTTCATATTATCAAACCACTTAATTGTTGTTGTCAATAGAAAGTTAATTTATGTGCTACCTTCGCTATTATTTGCAGAGGAGTACGCCTGTTGCAGCTGTGAGTGATTAATTTCACTTTTCCAGTTGACCTGGTTCCAGATAACTACCAAATTACTCCTCCTCTTCAACCCAGAGAAGCAACAGAGTACCCCGTCACCCCATTGCTGCAATTTCTTCTCTTTCCTGAGGAAAAGTGGCTCATGCATAGACAGGGTGTTGCCTCCTAAGAGGATGTAGTTTTACTAATTTATGCTGATAAAGTAATCCCTTTTCAAGCATCTCAGCTGGAGCAATCCTCTAATTTAAACTGGGAGGGGACTGGGAGAAATCAAATGCTTGCCAATCATGCTAGAACACAGGTGTCAAACTTGCCGCGTCACGCGATGTGTCACGACGTGTCGTGACTTTTTTCTACATTGCAGGAGCTGGGGTGGGCACCCAACCAGCCCACTGGCCAGCAGTTTTGACACCCCTGTGCGAGAACGAAAGTTGCATCGGTTTCATTTCAAACACCACTCCCTTTGCTGAGATTTCAGGAGAAAACCTTATTTTTTTCCTCCATCTTGTAGTTCAACTGTGTTGAGCAAGAGTTGAGGAACATGGGCTGGGCGATTTCTCAAGCTCGGATTAAAGATTGCCGTTGCCGCTGTTGTGGCAGTAGCTGGAGTCTCTGCAAAGAACAGAGAGGAAGAGAAGGCTATGCAGGATTTTCAGGAAGCTTTCGTTGACAGATTTATAGGGCGGATGCCCTTTTTACTGGAGTTCACTTTGAAAACGATCTTCAGATGTACTCTTAGGAAGACTCCCAGATTTATTGGGTCCATCCCTTGGGAAGGGAATGAAAAAACTGGAATGCCAGTTGCAGATGGGGATGGCAAGGGACAAATCTGCCTGCTTACATCAGAAGTGGATGCTTGGAATTGGGTGGCGTTGGAACGTACCTTTGTATTTGTGCTTCCGCAGCTCACTCAGGAGAGACGGATGTATTTCCTTCGCCATGGAGTTTCCTGTCCTTATTTGAGGTTTATTGCTTCTACTGGTCTGCCCAGGGAATGGGACAACTCGCCGCAGTCAACTTGCTGTGGGACAACTCGCCGTGGGACAATTTAGCAATTCAACTTAGTTATTTAAAATAAATGAAAATGATTTTAATTTTTGTCATTCACGTTTCATTCTGTCCCTCCTTTTGAACCCTTTCTTTGATATTAGTGTAACTCTTTCCCGCAGTGAGTTGTCCCATGCCGAGTTGGCCATGGTAATTTGGCTGCAGCGAAATGTCACAGATCTGCCTGCCCACCAGGAGGATGTCCATGGTTCTCCAGTCTGGAGGGACCAGAAATTGAACCCCATACTTGGCAATCAAAAATCCAGACAAATTCCAGTGCTTTTGAAAAGGGAGGAGAATGTTGTAATGCACAAAGGCTATAGGATAGGAGGAAGAGGAGAAATGTCCAGGGAAGAAGAAACAAAAGCACAGAAATGAAGAGTGATGTCTTCCACAATGGAGATAGAATGACCCAATCTGAAGAAGACCAAGGACCCTCTCAATTTCAAGCACACAGTTCACCAGGGCTATGTTTTCCAACAGCCCCACCACATTTTAGCCTCACATGTTCTGCAAACAGAACCAGTGAGGTTAGTCGATGGGTCAGCGTGCTCTAGGCACCAGAACGCTGAGTGCATGAAATGAATCAAGCCATACAAACATAGGCTAAGCTATAAAGTGACCACAGGCGTTGCTCCATCTCTCTGTGGTTTGTTGTCAGTGTGATGCCCAGTGCCCTGAAGACTGCCAAGAGCCAACTCAAGTATCTATCAAAGCTTGCCTTAGCTTTGTTTATGATTACATTCCCTGGCTTCTTCTAGTTATCAAGCATTTCCATCTTGTAGAAGCATGATGCGCTTGCCTGAAACTTTGGATGAAGAACCCAGAGGATGCGAGTGGGCACATTGTTGACCCAACCGCTAAGGTTTAGCAGGCACGCAAAGCTGGGCTATGGTTTTTATCCAGCAGGCTCTCTGCTGTTATTTTCCATCTCTTTGTCCTGTTTTTTAAACTTTTTATTCAGGCTCTTGTTTTGCTAAATCTTTTTTAAAAAAACAAATCATTCAGGTTGAGAAAATAAGGCCTTTTTCAGTAACTTTGACACTGCAGGATTTTTGGAGGAAAAACTAAAACACAGGTAGTTCTTTCCATTGCTAAGCAAGACAGTGATTAGGTGAGTTTTGTCTTTTTTTAATGACCTTTCTTGCCACAGTTTGTTAAGGGAATCGCTGCAGCTATTAAATTAGTAACACAGTTGTTAAGTGACTCTGGCTTCCTCATTGATTTGTTGGTCAGGTCACAAAAGATGATCACAGGGCCTTGGGACACTGCAACCGTCACGGATCACCAGTTGCCAAGCATTCAAATGTTGACCACATGACCACAGGGATGGCTGCAATAGTCACAAGTGTGAAAAATGGTCATAAGTCACTTTTTTCAGTGCCACTGTAACTTTGAACAGTCATTAAACAAATGGTTGTAAGACAAGGACTACCTTTTATTGCGTTCAAGAATTCGCCATCGCTCTTCTGAGTTCCCCGTCTTTTAGAAATTCTGCCTTGGACAGTGTCCCTGATTCCTATAAAACAATAAATTGTACTAATTTGTGGTTAGTTTCTGGAATAGATTGATGTGTGATGCAAGCTAAGGCTGCTAAGATGTCAGTCTTTCCTAGCTCTCAGCTTCTCTTTGGCACTACCTCAAATACACCGTTGACCTTTCATGCTGTATTTACATTTATTATTAATCTTCTTTTGAAGTTAAGTAAACTTCTAATTTAGTAGCTGCTATTTGTTATTACTGGGGCCGCGGCCCAAACTTTTTAGCAGTTGCAACTGACTTTGCATTTCAGCTCCGAAATGAATTTTGTGCCTGTTCAAATGTAAAATGCACCTTGGCTCAAAAGACAGGCATCTGGTGCTCAGCCTGTCCTGACTCGGCCTCCGAGAATTAGGATGCTGGCAGAGAGGGAAAATTTGCTGTTTTTCATTTCCTTGTCCCTTTGAGGCACTTGATACATTCTCCAGAATTCAGGGGTTAAAACATTTCATGGAGTTAAGTTTTTCTTTTTTTTTTCTGGGAGGAAAATAAACGGGTAGAAAGTAAGCGTTTTTTCTCCTTTGCCAGCTAGTTTTCTATATACAGGTAGTCCTCGACTTACAACAGTTCATTTAGTGACCGTTCAGAGTTACCGTGGCACGGAAAGAAGTGACTTATGACCATTTTAGGACCACCCACAACTTCTGAAGGCAAGCCATTCCACGGATTAATTGTTCTCACCGTCAGGAAATGTCTCCTTAGTTCTAGGTTGGATCGCTCTTTAACGATCTTCCACCCTCTTAATTTAAAGCAGTTAATGATGAAATAAGGAACAAACAATGTAGATTGTAGTACAATAAAATCCTCCCAATAATTAGAACTGTACAAAGCAGATCCGAATAGCAAGCTGTTTCAGTGACAGAAGCAGCTCAAGGACAGCCGTTTCTAAATGCCTAAACAAATAGTTAAGTGATGCTAAGATATAGCAGTAAGATAAAGCTAATAAAAACTTTCAGCACTCAGGTAATTTTTCACCTGTTTCTCTAAATGGAAAGCCAGTTCCCTTTTCCTCAAATCCTTGGGTGAAATACTGCCTACTGCCACCATTTTAAAATTAGTTTTGCTAGTTTTATTCTGGTTTTCTACTGCTGCATCCGAGGTATCCCCAGTAGGGTGGAACCAGTAAAATAAATCAAGGGGCAGCTACAACCGTGTGATTGAAGCTCCTTTCTTTTTTAAGCATGCATTGTGATTGTTTGATCCCATTGTGGCCCCCTTTTTGGACTCCCAGATGCTTCTTCCATTTTGCATTCTTGGATTACTTGCCAGAGTTCACAGACCCCATGAAAGCTATCCATGTGCTGTGCAGTTGTACCATTGTGCTTTAGAAACCATAGTATGTAGTATGTTGTGTGACCCCAATCAATTGCACTTCAGTCAATAAAAAAGTACGTATAGTCAAGGCCGTTGTTTTCCCAGTTGCAATGTGTGGCTGTGAAAGTTGGACCATAAGAAAGGCTGAGTGCCAAAGAATTCAGGCCTTTGAATTATGGTGCTGGAGAAGACTCCTGCGAGTCCCCTGGACTGCAAGGTGATCAAAGTGGTCAGTCCTAGAGGAGATCAACCCTGACTGCTCTTTAGAAGGCCAGATCCTGAAGTGGAAACGCAAGTACTTTGGCCACCTAATGAGAAGGAAGGACTCACTGGAGAAGAGCCTGATGCTGGGAAAGACGGAGGGCAAGAGAAGAAGGAGACGACAGAGAATGAGGTGGCTGGATGGAGTCACTGAAGCAGGAGGCATGAGCTTAAATGGACTCCAGAAGATGGTAGAGGAGAGGAAGGCCTGGAGGAACATTGTCCATGGGGTCGTGATGGGTCGTGATGGGTCGGACACGACTTTGCAATCAACAACAACAAATCAGTCTACCCAATCTGGTACCTTCTCAATGGCTTAAAATCACAAGTCCCAGAATCCCCCCGTTGGCTGGTTGGGCAATTCTTTGAAAGCAGAAGGATTCTTAAAACAAAAGGAACCCCCCCAACCCCTAACCCATCTCTTTTTTTCTTCTGCAAAGCAAAGAACTAATTAAAACCATTGCGCACAATGGATCTTTGCATTCTTATCACAACTGGCTTAGAATTTTAAATTCACCCCAACCCAGTGAAATTTTAGCTTCTTGACAACTAAAACAACTTTTTCCTCCCACCTCAGGCAGGGCTCCAATGGTTTTAAGGGCAACATGTTGACAGAAAGATCATTTCAAGACTGCCGGAAAACCGTATTTGCTTGCTTGGCAGAGAGAAGGCATCAAGGCCCTTCCGTTGTCTGAAACTAGCATTCCAGAAAGTCACTTGCTGTCATCCAGAAGAATCAAGAAATCTAGGATTCAGCAGTGAATTCATTCCAATGCTAGTGCCAGTGTGTCATTCCCCAGACTGCATGAAGTTGATGTTTATTGGTCCCACTATTCTGAAAAATCTGGAACTTGCAACCACAACTTATTTACAATTCATGGGAGGCATTCTTGAGTCTCCTTCTGGCGTTAAACATATTACAGGATCATTTGGGGAGGTCTTTGGTTCTAGAGAGAGAATTTATACTACTCCTTAATTCACATTTGATGAACACCCTTGGAGAAGATTCTCAGTTCCACAACTGTACTTTGCTTTTCTGTTTTTTTAAAAGGCCCTTCTATGGGTTTCTTGGCTATCTAGTTTTTTCCTTGGCTGTCCAGCAGCTGAGGCAGAAACGAAGAGGTCGAAAGGACCTGGAGAATCTGCAAACTGAATTCAAAGGAAGCAAAGAAAACATCCCAGAAAATGCTGATGCTACAATTCAGGATTACAAATGAGCAAAAAAACAACCTTTCAGAGATGACACAAGTTGTGGGTGGGAATTGGCTGGGTAGGGCCACATGAGGGTCTGGAAGTCACTGCCACTGTTGTTTGGAGAGGGGTTTGGAGAGCTTGACGTAAAGCCAGAAATTTATTCCCTTCTCCATCTGGACTCCTAGATGTCCTTTGAAGTCCTGGCCTGGAACCTTTGAGTGCAGATATCCTCACAAGTTACTTATTAATCCCTTTTAGCGATGCTGTTCTGCTTGCCACATGCCCACATCAACAGGAAGTCTCGGAACGTGTGTGTGTCAATTCTACAATTACTGGAGGACTACTTAAACTTCACATTTTGCTAGCATTAAACTGATTTATTCCCCTCCTTTCTCCTCTCTGCGTATGTGCTAAATAGGTTTGGGCTTTGGAGGGCTCCTGCTTCCTGTCTGGCATTCAGAACTGGGCCCTCCTTCAAGTAAAATAATAGCCGCGCAGTAGCCTTAAACTAATTTCAGCATCCTCTGAGAAGGCTACGGAGGAATTAAGGTATTCAGTACGAGTCATGGCAGTAATGGAGTAATTTTGTTCTGCTTATATCCTTAGTGACTTCCTTTGCCATGCTCAATTAATTTTCCCCGAGTCGAGCTGCATATTGCAAGCTCCTTGGAAATATTGTTTTTCTGCAACATTGGGATGTGCTACGTTTGCACGGCCTTGATGCTGGGCTTGTCAGCTGGAGAGACGGCAGCCCGGGTTCAAGACCCAAGCGCCACACAAAAGGGTGAGCTCCTGTCCTCACCCCATCTTCTGCCAACTTAGCCATTCGAAAGCAGGCAAATGCAAGTAGATAAATAGGTACCATTTATGTGGGAAGGTAACAGTGCTCTGTGATGTCATGCTGGACACATGACTGTGGAAATAATGATAATAATAATAATAATAATAATAATAATAATAATAATAATAATAATAATAATAATAATAATAATAATAATAATAATAATAATAGTAAAGTTGGAAGGGACCTTGAAGGTCATCTAGTCCAACCCCCTGCTCAGGCAGGAAACCCTATACCATTTCGGACAAATGGCTGTCCAGTCTCTTCTTAAAAACTTC
>NW_015389837.1:8622-68536 GCF_001527695.2 Protobothrops mucrosquamatus
ATCCCTCTGTTAATGCAGCCTAGCACTGTGTTGGCCTTTTTGGCAGCTGCAGCACACTGCTGGCTCATATTTAGGTGATTGTCCACTAGGACTCCGAGGTCCCTCTCACAGTTACTACTATTGAGCAAGGTGCCACCTATGCTGTACTTGTGCAATTGGTTTTTCTTGCCTAAATGTAGAACCTTGCTTTTTTCACCGTCTTTAGATAGCACTGGGTCAACGGCCTTGAGACAACGATGAGCACTGGGACAGCTCCTATAGTCCTATTGTCATGGTTCCGACTAATGAAACACTTCAAAGAACTTCCAGGCATGTTTATCCTAAAGACTTTATTAACCATGTTACAAATTGACAGCACATCATGGAGGTTTATGCCAGAATCTGAATTCCTCTTGCTTGCATCTAACTTTTCTTGCTAAACCCCTCCCTTATCCTGCAGTCATAAGTCACATCTTCCAATTAAGCCCGGAGGGCAAAGATTCACTTCCATTTCTTTTCCCGGGCTTTCCTTATAGTCTCCTCCCTTACTCTGTCCTCTGAATTAACTCTAAAAATACCAGACAGTTCTGTATATCTTGTCAAAGCAATAATATCCTATATTAGCAGCGTTGACACCTATAGTCCTATGTTTGCATGGCTGGGTCTCTCCTTAGCATCCTTTGGGAGAAGCACAACGAAACATTGCTGGGGTACGTTAGTGGGATTGATTGGTGGGGTTGCACCACCCATGTAGGCTGGACCAGGAATTTTCACCACCGTCTTTTTAAATGAATCCAGGAAAAAGGCTAAAGTTGTCCCTTTCCATGGCTTATTGGTCGTTACCCCCTTGAGTTAACCTATATTTGATTAGACCATCGATGTGCAAATGCTTGATTGCTGACTTGAAACTTTTTGGGGTGTCCAAAAAAGAGTAATCTGCTTTGTTGTTGTTTTTTTTAAAAAAATGTTTTAACTGTGTTGGATCCATAAGACCTCAGGACCAAGTGTTCATTTCTCCAGAGATTGTGGGAAAGAGCCAGAAAAGCTCACACAAATTAACACATATCTTGTTTATCATCAGTCTCATAATTTCTTTAATAGGTGCATAGGAGTTTCCAATGAAGCAACATCTCACCTGCAGGATTCCCATCCTGCTGAGCCCTTTCTTCTCTGCCAGCTGCCCTCTGAGCTGCCTTTTTCTGGTTGGCAAGGCTAGGAAGGAGCATGCACGGCTCATTAAATTGGCCTTTAGACTAAATGTGGAGGCCAAAGGTGTGCCTTGATCTGATTTATATATGTGTGTGTGCAATAAGGAGTAGCATATGTGACACAGACAGCATAATAATATATTACACACCTGCCATCTTTCTGGGCATGGCAAAATGTTTCAAGACAGGATATTGTTTGTCACACAAGGACTTCTTTAGGTTTTAACTATAATGCAGGGGAAAATATTGTTTTAAAAAAGAACATGAAACAACCCAAACTGGAAATGAAAAGGTATGAAGGAAGAATTTCTGGAATACTTCTGCACAGACACTCCTTAATTGTTCTTAAATGTTCCCAGGAATGGGAAAGGTTTTACAGGAGTCATTCATCTGCTCTGCTTTTTAAAGCTGTATAATTAAGCAAGAATCTTTCCTTCCTTCCTTCCTTCCTTCCTTCCTTCCTTCCTTCCTTCCTTCCTTCCTTCCTTCCTTCCTTCTCTTTTCTTTTCTTTTCTTTTCTTTTCTTTCTTCTATGCAGCTGTGGGCTATGCTTACTTATCTGACCATTCCTTAGGCAATATCTCTTCATCTGGTCTCCCAAGGTTTTTCTCACAAACCATTATGTTAGGAGAGAGACTATTTGTCAGCCATTCATCATACAATTTAGCCTCCAGACCCTTTATCTCCTTTGTTGCAACTGTCTAGGGCAGGGGTGTCAAACTGCTGGCCCACGGGCCGGTTGCATCATGTGGAGACCGTGCTCACCCCAGCTCCGGCAATGCGAAAAAAGTCACAATATGTCACACCACATCATGTGTTGCGGCGAGTTTGACACTCATGGTCTAGGGTCTCAGCATCTTGTCTGTGTCATGTGACCAGAACAGTACATAGTTTTCCACGTGTGGCCTCACCAGTGCAATAGAAAGTGGTATTATCACTTCTATGATAAATGGAATTAAATGGGTTCACACATGATGGCACAAATTAAAGGAATTCAATTTGGCAGAGTAATAGTTGAATCACACACCATTGNAACAAACCAACATGCAAGCAAGTGTGAACAAAGCAGCTGTGATCCTTGGAATACAGCTTTGACCTCTGGAAGCCAGGGAACAACCCCTTCTGAAGACTTTCCTTGGATGACCCTGTGTGTCCCTGCACAGATCACACTTTTGCTGGGGCTGCTGGCAAAACGAAGCAGACGTGTGCAAACAGACACACAACAGTCAGACGGCTTGCAAAGACACAGCCAGCCACTTGAGGAAGGGGTCTTTTACTTATGTCAGTATGATTTATCAAGCACCTATTTGAAAGCTTGGACCAAATTTTCAAATTTGTGTGCAGACATTCTTGCAAGGAGGGATAGGGGTGCTTTGAACCAATAATGAAGAAATGGCCTACATTTTTAAAATTCCTTTGTAACTGCTCTACAATAGCTCCTTACAGGACTCCTACTTAATCAAATAAGAACCTACTAAGGATTGTCCAGAAATCTACTTCTTCTGGTTTTATTCTTGTTACTATGATTATGTTTTATTATTAAGGATCTGTAAGAGAATCTGCTTCTGTTTTGTTTTTTTTTCTGAGTAACTGGAATGTTCTAAGTTCTAAAAATAAGTCAATTTAAAGTTTCATTTAACTGAAACCTTTACCCACATCATATCAAATATCACTTTCCACTCAACTTAAGAAACATGTTTGAAATATATGTACTGTATATATGTCAGTTATTATACTGGTCTTATTCTAGGACATAATTGCTTATACACCAACTAAAAAGCAAGGACCACTCTGTCTAAAAACTGGAAAGTAAAGAGTTGAATATGACCCAGTGCATAAACCTGTGATCAACAATTCATATGGATCCAATCAGGCAATTCCAAGGTCTTTTATGGACACATTTTTATACTGAAGGAAGGTGAAGGAAAAGAAAAAGAAGGAGAACAGGGAGAAGGAGGACAGGGAGAAGGAGAAGGAGGACAGGGAGAAGGAGAAGAAGATTGCAAAAGGCAGTTTTTCTTGTTGGAACAGCTTACGTCCTGAAATAATACCTTTAATACCATCAAACAACAATATCTGTCTATGCCAATTCTTGGAAAGGACTCGATAGGTGGATAAAAATGCCAAATCCAGTCTGAGCATCTGGCTGACTGTGACCAACCACCATCACCACCACAACCACCATCACCACCACATCATCATCATCATTTCAAAACACCTGGAGCACCAGTTGAACTCTATTGGCATTGACCAAATCACCATCCGTCATTTACTGGGAACTGCTTACATCCTGTGATGATATCTCTTACACCATATCTGCCTGTCCCAATTCCTTGGGAAGCCTCGATGGGTGGATAAAATGCCAAATCCAATCTGAACATCTGGCTGACTATGCAACAACCCATGATAATACCAATAGTAATAGGCACCTTGAGTGCAATCCTAAAACACCTGGAGCACCCACTTGAACTCCATCGGCATTGACAAAACCACTACTAGGCCATTGCAAAAGGCAGTTTTGCTTGGACCTGCTTATATTCTGCAACCATACCTTTCATATTATCAAACCACTTAATTGTTGTTGTCAATAGAAAGTTAATTTATGTGCTACCTTCACTATTATTTGCAGTGGAGTACGCCTGTTGCAGCTGTGAGTGATTAATTTCACTTTTCCAGTTGACCTGGTTCCAGATAACTACCAAATTACTCCTCCTCTTCAACCCAGAGAAGCAACAGAGAACCCCGTCACCCCATTGCTGCAATTCTTCTCTTTCCTGAGGAAAAGTGGCTCATGCATAGACAGGGTGTTGCCTCCTAAGAGGATGTAGTTTTACTAATTTATGCTGATAAAGCAATCCCTTTTCAAGCATCTCAACTGGAGCGATCCTCTAATTTAAACTGGGAGGGGACTGGGAGAAATCAAATGCTTGCCAATCATGCTAGAACACAGGTGTCAAACTTGCCGCGTCACGCGATGTGTCACGACGTATTGTGACTTTTTTCTACATTGCAGGAGCTGGGGTGGGCACGCAACCAGCCCACTGGCCGGCAGTTTTGACACCCCTGTGCGAGAACGAAAGGTGCATCGGTTTCATTTCAAACACCACTCCCTTTGCTGAGATTTCAGGAGAAAACCTTATTTTTTTCCTCCATCTTGTAGTTCAACTGTGTTGAACAAGAGTTGAGGAACATGGGCTGGGCGATTTCTCAAGCTCGGATTAAAGATTGCCTGTTGCCGCTGTTGTGGCAGTAGCTGGAGTCTCTGCAAAGAACAGAGAGGAAGGCTATGCAGGATTTTCAGGAAGCTTTCGTTGACAGATTTATAGGGCGGGTGCCCTTTTTACTGGAGTTCACTTTGAAAACGATCTTCAGATGTACTCGGCAATGCCTCTTAGGAAGACTCCCAGATTTACTGGGTCCATCCCTTGGGAAGGGAATGAAAAAACTGGAATGCCAGTTGCAAATGGGGATGGCAAGGGACAAATCTGCCTGCTTACATCAGAAGTGGATGCTTGGAATTGGGTGGCGTTGGAACGTACCTTTGTATTTGTGCTTCCGCAGCTCACTCAGGAGAGACGGATGTATTTCCTTCGCCATGGAGTTTCCTGTCCTTATTTGAGGTTTATTGCTTCTACTGGTCTGCCCAGGGAATGGGACAACTCGCCGCAGTCAACTTGCTGTGGGACAACTCACCGTGGGACAATTTAGCAATTCAATTTAGTTATTTAAAATAAATGAAAATGATTTTAATTTTTGTCATTCACGTTTCATTCTGTCCCTCCTTTTGAACCCTTTCTTTGATATTAGTGTAACTCTTTCCCGCAGTGAGTTGTCCCATGCCGAGTTGGCCATGGTAATTTGGCTGCAGCGAAATGTCACAGATCTGCCTGCCCACCAGGAGGATGTCCATGGTTCTCCAGTCTGGAGGGACCAGAAATTATACCCAATACTTGACCATCAAAAATCCAGACAAATTCCAGTGCTTTTGAAAAGGGAGGAGAATGTTGTAATGCACAAAGGCTATAGGATAGGAGGAAGAGAAGAAATGTCCAGGGAAGAAGAAACAAAAGCACAGAAATGAAGAGTGATGTCTTTCCACAATGGAGATAGAATGACCCAATCTGAAGAAGACCAAGGACCCTCTCAATTTCAAGCACGCAGTTCACCAGGGCTATGTTTTCCATCAGCCCCACCACATTTTAGCCTCACATGTTCTGCAAACAGAACCAGTGAGGTTAGTCGATGGGTCAGTGTGCTCTAGGCACCAGAACGCTGAGTGCATGAAATGAATCAAGCCATACAAACATAGGCTAAGCTATAAAGTGACCACAGGCGTTGCTCCATCTCTCTGTGGTTTGTTGTCAGTGTGATGCCCAGTGCCCTGAAGACTGCCAAGAGCCAACTCAAGTATCTATCAAAGCTTGCCTTTATGATTACATTCCCTGGCTTCTTCTAGTTATCAAGCATTTCCATCTTGCAGAAGCATGATGCGCTCACCTGAAACTTTGGATGAAGAACCAGAGGATGTGAGTGGGCACATTGTTGACCCAACCACTAAGGTTTAGCAGGCACGCAAAGCTGGGCTATGGTTTTTATCCAGCAGGCTCTCTGCTGTTATTTTCCATCTCTTTGTCCTATTTTCTTAACTTTTTATTCAGGCTCTTGTTTTGCTAAATCTTTTAAAAAAACACAAATCATTCAGGTTGAGAAAATAAGGCCTTTTTCAGTAACTTTGACACTGCAGGATTTTTGGAGGAAAAACTAAAACACAAGTAGTTCTTTCCATTGCTAAGCAAGACAGTGATTAGGTGAGTTTTGTCTTTTTTTAATGACCTTTCTTGCCACAGTTTGTTAAGGGAATCGCTGCAGCTATTAAATTAGTAACACAGTTGTTAAGTGACTCTGGCTTCCTCATTGATTTGTTGGTCAGGTCACAAAAGATGATCCCGGGGCCTTGGGACACTGCAACCGTCACGGATCACCAGTTGCCAAGCATTCAAATGTTGACCACATGACCACAGGGATGGCTGCAATAGTCACAAGTGTGAAAAATGGTCATAAGTCACTTTTTTCAGTGCCACTGTAACTTTGAACAGTCATTAAACAAATGGTTGTAAGACAAGGACTACCTTTTATTGCGTTCAAGAATTCGCCATCGCTCTTCTGAGTTCCCCGTCTTTTAGAAATTCTGCCTTGGACAGTGTCCCTGATTCCTATAAAACAATAAATTGTACTAATTGCGGTTAGTTTCTGGAATAGATTGATGTGTGACGCAAGCTAAGGCTGCTAAGATGTCGGTCTTTCCTAGCTCTCAGCTTCTCTTTGGCACTACCTCAAATACACCGTTGACCTTTCATGCTGTATTTACATTTATTATTAATCTTCTTTTGAAGTTAAGTAAACTTCTAATTTAGTAGCTGCTATTTGTTATTCCTGGGGCCGCGACCCAAACTTTTTAGCAGTTGCAACTGACTTTGCATTTCAGCTCCGAAATGAATTTTGTGCCTGTTCAAATGTAAAATGCACCTTGGCTCAAAAGACAGGCATCTGGTGCTCAGCCTGTCCTGACTCGGCCTCAGAGAATTAAGATGCTGGCAGAGAGGGAGAATTTGCTGTTTTTTCATTTCCTTGTCCCTTTGAGGCACTTGATACATTCTCCAGAATTCAGGGGTTAAAACATTTCATGGAGTTAAGTTTTTCTTTTTTTTTTCTGGGAGGAAAATAAACGGGTAGAAAGTGAGCGTTTTTTCTCCTTTGCCAGCTAGTTTTCTATATACAGGTAGTCCTCGACTTACAACAGTTCATTTAGTGACCGTTCAGAGTTACCGTGGCACGGAAAGAAGTGACTTATGACCATTTTAGGACCACCCACAACTTCTGAAGGCAAGCCATTCCACGGATTAATTGTTCTCACCGTCAGGAAATGTCTCCTTAGTTCTAGGTTGGATCGCTCTTTAACGATCTTCCACCCTCTTAATTTAAAGCAGTTAATGATGAAATAAGGAACAAACAATGTAGATTGTAGTACAATAAAATCCTCCCAATAATTAGAACTGTACAAAGCAGATCCGAATAGCAAGCTGTTTCAGTGATAGAAGCAGCTCAAGGACAGCCGTTTCTAAATGCCTAAACAAATAGTTAAGTGATGCTAAGATATAGCACTAAGATAAAGCTAATAAAAACTTTCAGCACTCAGGTAATTTTTCACCTGTTTCTCTAAATGGAAAGCCAGTTCCCTTTTCCTCAAATCCTTGGGTGAAATATTGCCTACTGCCACCATTTTAAAATTAGTTTTGCTAGTTTTATTCTGGTTTTCTACTGCTGGATCCGGGGTATCCACAGTAGGGTGGAACCGGTAAAATAAATCAAGGTGGCAGCTACAGCTGTGTGATTGAACCTCCTTTATTTTTTAAGCATGCATTGTGATTCTTTGATCCCATTGTGGCCCCCTTTTTGGACCCCCAGATGCTTCTTCCATATTGCATTCTTGGATTACTTGCCAGAGTTCACAGACCCCATGAAAGCTATCCATGTGCTGTGCAGTTGTACCATTGTGCTTTAAAAACCATAGTATGTAGTATGTTGTGTGAACCCAATCAATTGCACTTCAGTCAATAAAAAAGTACGTATAGTCAAGGCCGTTGTTTTCCCAGTTGCAATGTGTGGCTGTGAAAGTTGGACCATAAGAAAGGCTGAGTGCCAAAGAATTCAGGCCTTTGAATTATGGTGCTGGAGAAGACTCCTGCGAGTCCCCTGGACTGCAAGGTGATCAAAGTGGTCAGTCCTAGAGGAGATCAACCCTGACTGCTCTTTAGAAGGCCAGATCCTGAAGTGGAAACTCAAGTACTTTGGCCACCTAATGAGAAGGAAGGACTCCCTGGAGAAGAGCCTAATGCTGGGAAAGACGGAGGGCAAGAGAAGAAGGAGACGACAGAGAATGAGGTGGCTGGATGGAGTCACTGAAGCAGGAGGCATGAGCTTAAATGGACTCCAGAAGATGGTAGAGGAGAGGAAGGCCTGGAGGAACATTGTCCATGGGGTCGTGATGGGTCGTGATGGGTCGGACACGACTTTGCAATCAACAACAACAAATCAGTCTACCCAATCTGGTACCTTCTCAATGGCTTAAGATCACAAGTCCCAGAATCCCCCCGTTGGCTGGTTGGGCAATTCTTTGAAAGCAGAAGGATTCTTAAAACAAAAGGAACCCCCCCCAACCCCACCCATCTCTTTTTTTCTTCTGCAAAGCAAAGAACTAATTAAAACCATTGCACACAATGGAGCTTTGCATTCTTATCACAACTGGCTTAGAATTTTAAATTCACCCCAACCCAGTGAAATTTTAGCTTCTTGACAACTAAAACAACTTTTTCCTCCCACCTCAGGCAGGGCTCCAATGGTTTTAAGGGCAACATGTTGACAGAAAGATCATTTCAAGACTGCCGGAAAACCGTATTTGCTTGCTTGGCAGAGAGAAGGCATCAAGGCCCTTCCGTTGTCTGAAACTAGCATTCCAGAAAGTCACTTGCTGTCATCCAGAAGAATCAAGAAATCTAGGATTCAGCAGTGAATTCATTCCAATGCTAGTGCCAGTGTGTCATTCCCCAGACTGCGTGAAGTTGACGTTTATTGGTCTCACTATTCTGAAAAATCTGGAACGTGCAACCACAACTTATTTACAACTCATGGAAGGCAATCTTGAGTCTCCTTCTGGCGTTAAACATATTACAGGATCATTTGGGGAGGTCTTTGGTTCTAGAGAGAGAATTTATACTACTCCTTAATTCACATTTGATGAACACCCTTGGAGAAGATTCTCAGTTCCACAACTGTACTTTGCTTTTCTGTTTTTTTAAAAGGCCCTTCTATGGGTTTCTTGGCTATCTAGTTTTTTCCTTGGCTGTCCAGCAGTTGAGGCAGAAACGAAGAGGTCGAAAGGACCTGGAGAAACTGCAAACTGAATTCAAAGGAAGCAAAGAAAACATCCCAGAAAATGCTGATGCTACAATTCAGGATTACAAATGAGCAAAAAAACAACCTTTCATAGATGACACAAATTGTGGGTGGGAATTGGCTGGGTAGGGCCACATGAGGCTCTGGAAGTCACTGCCACTGTTGTTTGGAGAGGGGTTTGGAGAGCTTGACGTAAAGCCAGAAATTTATTCCCTTCTCCATCTGGACTCCTAGATGTCCTTTGAAGTCCTGGCCTGGAACCTTTGAGTGCAGATATCCTCACAAGTTACTTATTAATCCCTTTCAGCGATGCTGTTCTGCTTGCCACATGCCCACATCAACAGGAAGTCTCGGAACGTGTGTGTGTCAATTCTACAATTACTGGAGGACTACTTAAACTTCACATTTTGCTAGCATTAAACTGATTTATTCCCCTCCTTTCTCCTCTCTGCGTATGTGCTAAATAGGTTTGGGCTTTGGAGGGCTCCTGCTTCCTGTCTGGCATTCAGAACTGGGCCCTCCTTCAAGTAAAATAATAGCCGCGCAGTAGCCTTAAACTAATTTCAGCATCCTCTGAGAAGGCTACGGAGGAATTAAGGTATTCAGTTCGAGCCATGGCAGTAATGGAGTAATTTTGTTCTGCTTATATCCTTAGTGACTTCCTTTGCCATGCTCAATTAATTTTCCCCGAGTCGAGCTGCATATTGCAAGCTCCTTGGAAATATTGTTTTTCTGCAACATTGGGATGTGCTACGTTTACACGGCCTTGATGCTGGGCTTGTCAGCTGGAGAGACGGCAGCCCGGGTTCAAGACCCAAGCGCCACGCAAAAGGGTGAGCTCCTGTCCTCACCCCATCTTCTGCCAACTTAGCCATTCGAAAGCAGGCAAATGCAAGTAGATAAATAGGTACCGTTTATGTGGGAAGGTAACAGTGCTCTGTGATGTCATGCTGGACACATGACTGTGGAAATAATAATAATAATAATAATAGTAAAGTTGGAAGGGACCTTGAAGGTCATCTAGTCCAACCCCCTGCTCAGGCAGGAAACCCTATACCATTTCGGACAAATGGCTGTCCAGTCTCTTCTTAAAAACTTCCAGTGTTGGAGCATTCACTGCTTCTGGAGGCAGGTTGTTCCACTGGTTAATTGTTCTCACTGTCAGGANAAGGCATTGTAAAGTGGTATTAACACTTCACGTGATCTTGATTCTATCCCTCTGTTAATGCAGCCTAGCACTGTGTTGGCCTTTTTGGCAGCTGCAGCACACTGCTGGCTCATATTTAGGTGATTGTCCACTAGGACTCCGAGGTCCCTCTCACAGTTACTACTATTGAGCAAGGTGCCACCTATGCTGTACTTGTGTAATTGGTTTTTCTTGCCTAAATGTAGAACCTTGCTTTTTTCACCGTCTTTAGATAGCACTGGGTCAACGGCCTTGAGACAACGATGAGCACTGGGACAGTTCCTATAGTCCTATTGTCATGGTTCCGACTAATGAAACACTTCAAAGAACTTCCAGGCATGTTTATCCTAAAGACTTTATTAACCGTGTTACAAATTGACGGCACATCATGGAGGTTTATGCCAGAATCTGAATTCCTCTTGCTTGCATCTAACTTTTCTTGCTAAACCCCTCCCTTATCCTGCAGTCATAAGTCACATCTTCCAATTAGCCCGGAGGGCAAAGATTCACTTCCATTCCTTTTCCCGGGCTTTCCTTATAGTCTCCTCCCTTACTCTGTCCTCTGAATTAACTCTAAAAATACCAGACAGTTCTGTATATCTTGTCAAAGCAATAATATCCTATATTAGCAGCGTTGACACCTATAGTCCTATGTTTGCATGGCTGGGTCTCTCCTTAGCATCCTTTGGGAGAAGCACAACAAAACATTGCTGGGGTACGTTAGTGGGATTGATTGGTGGGGTTGCACCACCCATGTAGGCTGGACCAGGAATTTTCACCACCGTCTTTTTAAACGAATCCAGGAAAAAGGCTAAAGTTGTCCCTTTCCATGGCTTATTGGTCGTTACCCCCTTGAGTTAACCTATATTTGATTAGACCATCGATGTGCAAATGCTTGATTGCTGACTTGAAACTTTTTGGAGTGTCCAAAAAAGGGTAATCTGCTTTGTTGTTTTTTTTAAAAAATTGTTTTAACTGTGTTGGATTCATAAGACCTCAGGACCAAGTGTTCATTTCTCCAGAGATTGTGGGAAAGAGCCAGAAAAGCTCACACAAATTAACACATATCTTGTTTATCATCAGTCTCATAATTTCTTTAATAGGTGCATAGGAGTTTCCAATGAAGCAACATCTCACCTGCAGGATTCCCATCCTGCTGAGCCCTTTCTTCTCTGCCAGCTGCCCTCTGAGCTGCCTTTTTCTGGTTGGCAAGGCTAGGAAGGAGCATGCACGGCTCATTAAATTGGCCTTTAGACTAAATGTGGAGGCCAAAGGTGTGCCTTGATCTGATTTATATATGTGTGTGTGTGCAATAAGGAGTAGCATATGTGACATAGACAGCATAATAATATATTACACACCTGCCATCTTTCTGGGCATGGCAAAATGTTTCAAGACAGGATATTGTTTGTCACACAAGGACTTCTTTAGGTTTTAACTATAATGCAGGGGAAAATATTGTTTTAAAAAAGAACATGAAACAACCCAAACTGGAAATGAAAAGGTATGAAGGAAGAATTTCTGGAACACTTCTGCACAGACACTCCTTAATTGTTCTTAAATGTTCCCAGGAATGGGAAAGGTTTTACAGGAGTCATTCATCTGCTCTGCTTTTTAAAGCTGTATAATTAAACAAGAATCTTTCCTTCCTTCCTTCCTTCCTTCCTTCCTTCCTTCCTTCCTTCCTTCCTTCCTTCCTTCCTTCCTTCCTTCCTTCCTTCCTTCCTTCCTTCCTTCTTTCTTTTCTTTTCTTTTCTTTTCTTTTCTTTTCTTTTCTTTTCTTTTCTTTTCTTTTCTTTTCTTTTCTTTCTTCTATGCAGCTGTGGGCTATGCTTACTTACCTGACCATTCCTTAGGCAATATCTCTTCATCTGGTCTCCCAAGGTTTTTCTCACAAACCATTATGTTAGGAGAGAGACTATTTGTCAGCCATTCATCATACAATTTAGCCTCCAGACCCTTTATCTCCTTTGTTGCAACTGTCTAGGGCAGGGGTGTCAAACTGCTGGCCCACGGGCCGGTTGCATCATGTGGAGACCGTGCTCACCCCAGCTCCGGCAATGCGAAAAAAGTCACAATATGTCACACCACATCATGTGTTGCGGCGAGTTTGATACTCATGGTCTAGGGTCTCAGCATCTTGTCTGTGTCATGTGACCAGAACAGTACATAGTTTTCCACGTGTGGCCTCACCAGTGCAATAGAAAGTGGTATTATCACTTCTATGATAAATGGAATTAAATGGGTTCACACATGATGGCACAAATTAAAGGAATTCAATTTGGCAGAGTAATAGTTGAATCACACACCATTGCCAGCATGTGGATGAAGACAAGTTTTCATTAATCCACCCAGGCACATTGTGTACTGCTAGGACACTTACATTAATTTATTGACAAAGCCTACAATGTTTCCCCATTTAGCAGAGCCAGCTTTTGAGTCATTCAGAAACCTTCCTTGTTAGCCCTGGATCTTCCGGAGAGATTTATTTACTCTCAGGGATTAAAATAACTCTCAGCTAATCTAGGTCAACCTTTCACAACCTGGCTACAGCATGACCAGTAATCCTGTAGGATGTGGACAATGGCATTTGCATTCACCACCTTTACACAATTGGAGATTTAAATGACTAAATTGGAGGGGGTTGATTTTTTACGATGAACAAATGCTAGAAGGCAAGAAATAATGTCCCCGTAACTGATAAAAGAGAGAGGAGTAAATCACCACCTTGTTTGTTTTATTGAACTGGATATCCTCCATGAAGAGCATAGCCCATGTATCTCTCCTTGTCTGTTTGCTCTGCTCTGTGAAAACAAATATTATATCTTTCTCACTGGGGTCTCATTTTTGGAGTCAGACTTCTTCTTGATTAAATTCTCCTGTCTGCAACACAGCAGTATTTCAGTCAGCAGATTCTTAAAAAATATATGCAGGTATTTTATAGACTCCTGTAGATGTGAAACAAAGCAATGACAAGGATTAGGGCTGAGAGCAGTCTTCCGGTTCTTGAGGGGCTGTCATAGAGAAGAGGGAGGTGAATCTATTCTCCAAAACACTGGACAAGAAGTAATGGTTGGAAGATCATTAAAGAGTGATCTAACCTAGAACTAAGGACAAATTTCCTGACAGCAAGAACAATTGATCAGTGGCTTGCCTTCTGAGGTTGTGGGTACTCCATCACTGGAGGTTCTCAAGAAGAGATTGGACAGCCATTTGGCTGGAATAGTATAGGGTCTCCCGCTTGAGCAGAGGGTTTGGACTAGACGACCTCCAAGATCCCTTCCAATAACATTATTATTCTATGTTCTACCTATTGGAGTTGAGAGCTGAGGTTAGGCAACAAAAGAGAAATATTAAAGGCTATTAAAATGCAGATTCCTCAGATTCCTTTGAGTGTGGGAATTGATTACATGAGAGAGGACAGATGTTGTCTCTATTAGTCTGAGTTCTAGGCAAGTTTCCTAATGGAAAGGTGATCTGATTGCATCAGTGACTCATACAAGGAAGCAGTAATTAGCCTCCAAATAGGTTTAATAAATTTATCATGGTTTTAGATCCCTGGACCATGCTCTGCCATAGGAGCCTTAAGTTTAATCAAGAATGAGACAATGATGTAAGAAATGAGACCGGTTTCTGGCATGCCACGGCCCAGTGCCAGTCCACAAACCAGGAGTTGGGGACTCCTACCCCAGATCCTAACAGCGTGGATTAAGGAGAGATGAACAACTTTTTTTAAAAGGAAAAAAATCTGGATTTCAGGGTTCAAACTCAATTCTTTTGAATAAAAGTTCTTTCTCGTTCATTAGCAAAGAAAGCGATAACTATGCCGTGTGTGTGTGCTGGCTATTCGACCATCTATGGAAGCCCCCTTTGCTTCTTTCAATTAAAAGGGTTTTGTCGGCTGCAGGTAAATTCCATCTGTGCCTGCAAAACACACATTTCCCCATGACAGCAAGAATTATGTTTTGGCCTTTCTGACCCCCACAGAGCTTTGGGATGAGACAGTTCTTTCTCTCTCTCTCTCTCTACTTCCCTCTCCCTATTCCTTTCCTCCCACCCCCAGCTTTGGGATCCATCCAGACTGGGCTGTTCTTTATGATTGATTCTAATTTGGCCAGATGTTTCCTTGGCTTGAATCCAGAAGTTTGAGCTTAACCAAGCATCCTGTGTCTGCTGCTAGAGAAGGTTAGCATGTGTGCTTCAGTGCCAGCTGGAAGCTCTGGTGGCTGCCCCTGAGACCATAATCCTGAGCCCATTTTAGAGTGCCTAAGGAAGTCAGCCAAAAACTCAGGCATTTTATGGATTTGACCTATAAACTGGAGAGCTCCATGATTTCTGAGGTTTCCCTGTGGTTGATCTGTTAGATTTCAGTTGTAACTTAGTAGTTTTCTACCTTGGAAGGTTTTATAAATCCTGGTTTAAGATCCTCAGTGAGTTGGTTCTGTTTTTTTCAATGGACTATCATCCATAATTCTCCCTTGAGCTGCTACTGCTGTTGCTTCTGGTCTCCATGACTTCTACCGTTTTCATCTTTGGCTTTGGCATGCTGGGTCCAACTTTGACTATGACAGTGAGGATCGAAAAACAATTCATTAGGATGTCCAGAACAATATGAAAGAGTGTGCTCAGATTAAGAAAGTGAAGTTCTAGTAAAACTTCCTTAAGGTAACTAAAACGCTGCATCTTGGTTGCTCAAGTGAAGGCTGAAGAGAATAGAAGAAAGATCCTTTAGTCAGATTCCTTGGTGCAACATCAATAACATGGAACATAACCAGTTGTGGGATTCAAATGTGTGAACAACCGGTTCTCTGTGTTGATGCCGCTTCCGGAAGTCCATTCTGGACTTCATAATCTTTGGTTCTAATTACACATGCTGACCCAACCTTCCCCAATCTCATGCTCTCTAGATGTCAAGGTTCCGACTAATGAAACACTTCAACATTGGATATTCTTGCTTTGACACCAGATACATTAGATATTATCTCCCATTATTTCTTGGCATCATGGTTAGACAAGGGAAGCTGACAACATACCATCTTGTCTTCCCAGACATCTCATCCAGCTCATCTTTTTCTTTTTGGGGGTTCCCTCAAACTCTTCCCTCATGACTGTTTCAGTCTTTATGGACCTTTCTCTTATTTTAAAGGTTTTTCCCCTTCTTACAAAGAGTTACAAAAGGCTTTCAAGCAGTTGCCAAACTTCATCTACAAATGTGCTGTTTATCCAGTAGATACACCATTCATCTGATATGAAAGTTTTTTTCTGGGGATAGTGGCTATCAAAAGAACCTGTGAACTCTGAGGTCCCGAGCACATCTGCCCCTGGTATTCTTTCTGAAAGTGCGAAGCATATCATGACACAGTTTTCAGATCATAACTCATGGTCCATCAGAGCTCGGAAAGAGGATATGGGTTAAGGGAGTCTTCCTTATCATCTCAAATCCATCTCTATCAATATAAATCTGTGGGGACCACTGGTGGTCTGTGAAGGTACTACAGGAGATGTTCCTCACTTGCCTTCATATTTATTATTGCATTTAATAAGAAATCATTTTCTAAAAACCGCCCAAGGTTCAGAAGGTCATGAAATCTTACAAGATGTTGGTTTTTCTCACCTGCACCATTTCAAGCAGAATATTTGGTAAGATTTAACAATTAAACAAAATATCTTTAATGGGGGGGGGGTGTCCAGTGGACATCACTGGGGGAGCTATGTGTTAGTGATGCATACAGATGTCAACTTTTGGCTCCTGAAATGGTCCACGAAAGCTTCCCATGAGAAGACATAGAACACACACTCTGCATAGAAAGCTGGAACTGAGAATCTAAATATCTCCAATCTCACGTTCTTAGCTTCCAATCAATAGCCCGCAATTGTCTACAGAACTGGTGAATTAATTAACTAATTAATTTTAAAATTAAATGCCTCCTGATTTCCAAGTAGGGGCACCACACAACTATCAAAACAAAACAAAAAAATAGAATAAACTAATTAAAACGAACATAAGAGCCAAAAAACAACAGACAGGACAAGAAACAACAGATGGAAACCTATCAAGGAGAGATGCAATCTAGAACTAAGGAGAAATTTTTTGATAGTGAGAACAATTAACCAGTGGAATTGAGCAGGAGACCCTGCACTATTTCTCCTTAATTCTGGTTGGATCTCTCCTTGGTAAGTTTCCATCCGTTACTTCTTGTCCTGCCCTCAGGTGTTTTGGAAAATGGGTTGACCCCTCTTCTCTCTAACAGCCCCTCAAATATTGGAAGAGCGCTGTGATGTCACTCCTACTCTTTGTTAGACTAGACATACCCAGTTCTTGCAACCGCTCCTCATATGCTTTAGCCTCCAGTCCCCTAATCATCTTTGTTGCTCTTCACTGCACTCTTTCTTTCAATGCATTGGATTTTAAAAACATATTTTTAAAAACATGCTTTGAAACAGCCTCACATTTCTTAATAAACTTGCAGTGAATAATCAGTCACATGTTGTCCAACAGGTGAAAGCACCCTTCTAACTTGAAGGTCTCCAAGGGTGCTGAGATTACTGCTCCTCTACAAGACTGGAGGGCATTCATATGGAAAGCTTTACTAATCGAGACTCTGACTGGTTGCTTTCTGGTTTTATTCTGTTTGCTAGTAAAAGGCTGAACCAGGATTATGGATGCTTTGATGTAGGGGAAGAAAACACCCTCTATTGATACTTCCTAAGGAGATAGCAGCACTTTTGACTTCTGCCTGCTATTTAACTCTGCTTCTATTTTCACCCATCCTGGACCACCTTCATCCTCAAACACAGAGCAGAGGTGGAGAGCCATCCCAAAGGCTGTTGGCTGCACCTTTCTCTAGGCTATGTTTGTCTCTGCTAAAGAGCAGTTCATCTTTGGCAGGGCTTTAAATAGCTTTGTTCATGGGCCATAAATACTAACACACCTAAATTACAACCTGCACCCAGGCCACAGGAAAATGCAGGAAGTATTTTCGTATGGCTAAAGATATATCCTTCGAACTTAAGAATTTCAAAACAGCCCAGGAGTTACAAACCTAGAATCCAGAATAAGTAGCCGTTAGTCGTGATGGATACAATTCTTTGGAAACTCATTTAGTTTATTAGAACCCCCATAAATGTTGGGTAATGAGTATTTCCTACATGGGGTTGTAGGAACGGTTTAAGAAATGTCTGAAGGAAGTGGTTGAAGGAAGTGATTGTAAGAAGTGGTTGTAGGGAACAGTTGAAGGAAGTGGTTGTAGGAAGTGGTTATCACATGAGACCACGGCTAGGTGTAACCAGAAGTTGACCATTTGTTTGAGATTGAGAACTGCCCTCTGCCTTTGAGCTGCGTGCTATGAGAATGCAAAAAGTCGATGGGACCGGGAGAAAGAAAACAGCCGGACAATTTAATCAAATTTAGTTACCATTACATTGCATTACATCTCTAAAATCCAGTTAAGATTATGACACATATTTTATCACTTCCTCTTTTCGTCCCTCAAAAATTGTAATTTTAGAGGTATCTGGCCCATGATTGGGGATTTAAGGTGGCACATATATTTCTGGAGCATCTAGATCGAGACATGTTCTTCAGCCTTCACCCCATCCCACAATCATTCTTTTCTATGCATCTTAGTTACAGAGTTTCTTTAGTAAGCTTTATTGAGAAGAAAGGAACCGTTTCAAGAATTCCAGCAAGTGAACTATTTCCCATCTAAAATTCAATTATTTCTCAAAGTTTGTCAGGGCATAGCCCCCTCTGTTTTCCTATTGGCGTTTCTGTGAAGTGTTAGGACTCTTCTACACTCATAACACAAGAGCTTGCAGTTAGTGGTTTACAAAACTATTTCCTAAATTGTTTTGAACTGAGAACTAACCTCCCTACGTTGTACACTCTAGTGTTTAGGATTGCTAGAAACCCATCACCTGCTATCTTTTGAGTATAATGCATTTTAATCACGAATCGGGCTCACTGCTCACAATGTTTAAGGTTACAAGAAGTAGGTTTTCTGAAACATCTGAAGAGCTAGGCATGGTCAACTTGGGCAATGTGTCAAAGATCCAGGAAGCTGGGATTAAAATCCTCCCTCTTTCCTGAACCTTAGCAGGCTGTGTCTGCATGATATGCTTAATGGTCACTCAATCTCCCCCAGCCTTCTCTGTGGAAGATAGGAAAAGTAAAACCAAGGCTGCCAGCCAGACAACTTGGTCATCCTGAATCATGTACTGCTAGCCCATGAAAGCCTCTGGATTGAGAAGGAGATGAATTCAGCTTCCAATTCAGTACTTATTCTCAGGATAAGGGGCAGATCTCTGCAGATCTCTTGAGCCTCTTGGGGGAAAAGATGGAGTTGTAGGAGAGGAAGAGGCAGAGCCTAGAGGCAGAGTTAAGAGAGTTATCAGTCTGGAGTCATTAAGTTGCCACAAGCAATTCAAGTCCAGCCCCTCCCCCCCTTGAATTCCGTTGACTCTTACCTAGTGCCAAATTAGTGTTACCATCAGTTGACTAGATTCTTGTGTATAGGCTTGAGCAATGAATCTTCTGAACTAGAATTTAACACGTGATCCTGATTATTTGTGCCTGGCAGGAGTGTCAGTATAGAAATCCAATAAATATTTATTTATTTATTTATTTATTTATTTATTTATTTATTTATTTATTTATTCATTCATTCATTCATTCATTCATTCATTCATGTATGCATGCATGCATGCATGCATGCATGTATGTATATATGTATGTATGTATGTATTTATAATTTATTTATATGGGGTGAGCAGTTGTCCTATCTGTCGTCTTAATCATGATCTCTTCAATTGGATGCCCATTAGATGTTGGAGAGTTGGGAATCCCCTGGCTACAGTATCTGAAAGGTTTCGCTTGGCAAAAGCTCTTTAGTCTTTAGTCAACAGTCTTTTCTCTCTGTGATATTTGGAACCATTTTCCAGATGGCCCATAAAAGAGATTACGAACATCCACGCAGAAGAAACCAAGTCTCTAACTCTTTAACGTTGTGTTGTTTTTGGCCTGGGTGATTTTTGAACATGCCGTTTCTGAACATAAAAAAAATGGTGGTGGCTAACCATGCTGGATTCAGAGGGATCCTGTCCTTGGTAAACATTTATTTCTGGGGCATGAAATGACCTTCACAGGCAGCTCATGCTGTTTCAAATAAATGTACCCTCTTCTCTGACAACTTGAGCTGCCCAGCAAGTGAAGTGGGTTTTTTTGTGATTCATGAAAAGGAAATGGGCAAATTCCTATTCACCATGGCCAGGGAGTAAAAAAAAAAAAAAAAAAAAAAGGTTGTTTTTTTTTCTGCTGAACTGAACCACAAAGAGTCAGAAGCTTAATAGGTTTGCTTTTTCTCCCCCTTTCCCCCCCCTTCCCATCCAGAAGGCAAAGGGGCTGCTATTTCTGTGTCACAGGGCAGAAAACTCTTTTTTTTTAGTGTGTCACGGACAACAAAGTGTTTACTGACGTTCCTTTTGCTGCTTCAGGCCTCCCCTTTTCCTCCTTTGCCACTGCAGGGTTTCAAGATGAGGTGCTATCAGCCCCAGTGGATTCCCCAGTGGGGGACATGTCTGAGTATCTGCACAGATATTCTGCACAGTTGTTTTCCATAACGCACTTGCTGTTCCATAGGCACCCAGTAATTGATGCAAAGCAAGACCCACCCTTCTTAGACCAAGAACATAAGACATATGTTGCATAGTAGCAGCAGAAGAGGAACCACATATGGCAGTGATGGCGAACCTTTTAGAGACCGAGTGCCCAAACTGCAACCCCAAACCCACTTATGCATCGTCGAGTGCCGGGTGGGTGTGGCCCATTGGCTGGGTGTGGCCCATTGAGTGGGGGTGGCCCACTGGGTGGGGGTGGCCCACTGGGTCACTGGCATTGGGTGGGGATGGTTGCGGTGGTAACGGCAGACTGGGTGGGACTAAAAAGTTCAATCAATCAATTCCAACTTTGCAAGATCTTTTTTTTCCCGCGAGAAATTGAAATTGACTGAGTGATTGAACCTTTTTTTTTTTTTTGCACATGGCGGCGGAGGCCTAAAGCAAAAAAGGTTTTATAAAACCCAGCTGATGACCTAGGACTGGGGCGACGGCGCGTGTGCCCACAGAGAGGGCTCTGAGTGCCGCCTCTGGCACCCGTGCCATAGGTTCGCCACCACTGACATATGGTTTTGACAATCCATCACCGTACAATTCTATATTTTTAATCTGGTTTTGTTATGCAGATATGCACCAGTCTCAATCTTCTGACAAAAAAAAAAATAGGAAAAGGATCCTCTGAAAGAGAAGTCCTGTGGTCCATAAATGAAGCAATAACACCTATAGACTAAAATGCCCATGAAGATCTGCCCCAGGATGTTCAAGAGTTTCCAGTACCGGTCCCCCTGGTCCCCAGGATCCAGACATGTAACATTGACAAGACATATTGATATCCCAGCTTCTATCCTTGCTATTTTCAGATGAGATTGGGAAAAGCTCGCTGCCTAAAATTCCAGGAAATCATTGCCAATCACTGCTAGATGATACTATTCCATACACGGCAACTTTCCTCAATTTCTGTTTAAATTATAAGCATTTATACAACTACAGATGTAACTGAATATTTTTGCTACAAACCTTCCCAACTTTACCTTTACCTACCACTACCTGTCCTATCATGTTTTCTATCCTCCCGAAATAAATTATAGGATAGTCTTTCCCAATTTCATGCCCTCCAGATGAGTTGTATTACACACACACACACACACACACTCCTTATTTCAGCAGCATACTAGGTGGTGCAAAGTATCTACTGAAGTGGAGGGAAGTCCTGACTAATGTGCTGCAGGAACCAATTTTTGACCCTGCATTTTTCTAGGTTGTTTTTATTACATATTTTTATTAATAACTTAGATAAGGGGATGGAAAGGATGCTTATCAGATTTGGGTGGAACGGCGAAACAGCCAGATACTTTAAAAGAAAAAAATAAATAAAATCCATTGCAATAGTTGGAAAGAAGGGCTGGTTAAACGACATCTAACAGAAATCAAATGCTTAAGCACAGGAAACAGGATTATCTCCCTTGATGCTACCTTTGCGAAGATGATCTTAAAATAGTAGTTGATTGCAAACTGAGACATCCAATGATGTGGCTGCGCACTATACCTGTCAAAATATGGTTTTCCAGTCATGGGACATCATGTTTCCACTTGATTGTGCTTTGTTCAGATCTGTCTTGGAATGTGTGTTTGGTTCTGGGCATCAAAAGAGTCCACAAACAGAAACAGATTCATGGAAAGGTCACCAGGATGATTAGGGAATTAAAACCTAAATCCTATCAAAGGAAAAATGAAGTGACTGGAAATATTTAGCCTTCAGAAGAAGACTTGGAGATGATAACACTCTTCAAATATCTGGAAGAACATCACATAAATATGGTTGATAGTTGCAGGAAGGACAGTTCCCTCCTCCTATAGGGTGAATTGCTTTGCTCCATTCTTCTACTTCCCTATACTCTTTCTCCTTTTTCTGTTGTTTTTACAGTCCTGTATCCTATATTTCTTTTCTTGTGTTGAGTCCCACATCCAATATAGTGAAAACGCCGAAGGAAAGTTTGAGAAAACCAACACAGCAAAGCTGATAAATGACTTCCATTTCAAAGATAATAAATATCTTTATGGAATAGTTGGCATATTTATAAAAAAAAATCCAAGCCACCACATCAACCAAACCAGGATTTGGGATGCCTTTTATGCCACAAGAACAATACTATACAATATAGATAATGAAAGAAGCACACCATGTTTCCCGTAAACAGCTAACTGCTGAGAAAATTGTTCTTTTTTCACTTTATCATTTTGACACAGGGTACAGTGGGATATGTACTTTTTGGAACACTATGAGAATGTGCGTGTGTGCGTGTGTGTGTGTGTTTGTTCCCTCGAGGATGCAATTTGGAGCAAGGCACTAATTATCTAGGTCCTTTTGCACTATAATTGTAGATGATTTTACCAGACGTATTTAATTTAACCTGGCTGAAAATATCTACTGGTCACACCCCTGTGTGTACTACGTATAACCATTGTGTCAATATATTATATTAAGAAAATCCTGCTACATCATAAAAGGACAAATTATCACTTTTATGCATAATTCCTTGCAGGATGAACTCCCCAAAGTACCAGTGATGGGGTGCATTAATTGAAGCACAGTCTTATATTGAGAGATGTTGGAAAGAACCCAGGACACCAAGAAACAATCCAGTGTTTTAACGTACGTGGATAATTGGGAAGAAGAACAGTAAGAAAGTATAGCAAAAATAGTGCTCCGATGAAGCTGGAGAAAGGAAAAAATCAATAAAAGCCTTCAAGTAGAGATGGCATTCATTTTTCTGCCTGGTCATGTGGTCATGGCAGTGATACCTCTAACCCTGATGGGCTGAGCCAATGTGTTGACCACAGAATGCCAACAGCCGTGTGACTAATAATGTCGGAATGTTCCCAGCCTAATCTTCATGACAAATGGAAAGGGCGCCCATTCAACTAGAATTAAAACATCCTCTAACTCAAAATAAGCTTTTTAATGAAACAACCTGCTTCAAGCATCACCATGCAAACTGTTTGCTCAAGATGAGGAATGCACAGGAGTGGAAGTCAAAGACCAAGCCTGATTTGGGGGGGGGGGGCAGAAGAAATCACAGTTGGTGGGACAGAAATATAACATCTGCCATTTTAGATTTTTTTTCACTACAGTTCTCATGCGTCTCTTATCTTAATAAGACTGGAAAGTCTATTGCTAGGTTCCAGGCATTATGGACAAAGGGGATCTGACAGTTTCAGAAGTTATTTGTGGCCCTAAGGAGCAAACATTGCCAAACATCCCTGCAGTGTTTGCTCCTTATAGTTGGGCATAAGTTTGAGTTCCAACTGGGTTCCAGGCATGATGGTCAAAGAGGATTTGTGGGTTTCAAAGAAGAGACTTGAGATTCTTTATGGCCATAAGGAGCAAAGCTTGTCATTCCCTGCTGGATCTAGTTGGGAATAAGCTTGGGTTCCAGCCATCATGTTCAAAGGGGATCTAGGTTTCAAAGAGGAGACTTGAAGTTATTCATGTTCATAAGAAGCAAAGGTTGACATTCTCTGCTGGATATAGTTAGATTTAGCTTGGACCAGGAGCTATTATGCTAAACACTTCCCCACAAAGTTGGCTTTTGTGTTAGACTTTAAAGGAACCAAAAGTGGGCCATACATATTGGCTAATGAGGAAGAAGGAAGTGTGTAGAACAATGTGTGGAGAGTAACCACCAAGCACAGGAGTCTTGCTGAAGGAGAAGCTGCTTTTGATGATTCTTTCAAAGGAGAAGAAAATGATAGTGAAGTTACCCCTGGAGTTTGATGTTCTCTAACTTACTTAGTCCTGAATTGGGTCCAGGGCGTGAATGCTATTTTTGACTGCACAATCCTCTCTGCAGTGGGAGATTACAGCTCCCACTTACCTTCCCCACTTCCATATAGCAAATAATAATAATAATAATAATAATAATAATAATAATAATAATAATAATAATAAATTATTATTATTATTATTATTATTATTATTATTATTATTATTATTATTATTATTATTATTATTATTATTATTATTATTATTATTATTATTATTATTATTATTATTAAAGTTGGAAGGGACCTTGGAGGTCATCTAGTCCAACCCCCTGCTCAGGCAGGAAACCCTATACCATTTCGGACAAATGGCCATCCAGTCTCTTCTTAAAAACTTCCAGTGTTGGAGCATTCACCGCTTCTGGAGGCAGGTTGTTCCACTGGTTAATTGTTCTAACTGTCAGGAAGTTTCTCCTTACTTCTAGGTTGCTTCTCTCCTTGATCAGCTTCTCTCCTTGATCAGTTTCCACCCGTTGCTTCTTGTCCTGCCTTCAGACGCCTTGGAGAATAGCTTGACTCCCCCTTCTTTGGGGCAGCCCCTGAGATATTGGAACACTGCTATCCTGTCCCCCCTCATCCTTCTCTTCGTTAAACTAGACAGACCCAATTCCAGCAACCGTTCCTTATATGTTTTAGCCCCCAGTCCCCTGATCATCTTTGTTGCTCTTCTCTGCACTCTTTCTAGAGTCTCAGCATCTTTTTTACATTGTGGTGACCAAAACTGGATGCAGTATTCCAAGTGTGCCCTTACCAAGGCATTGTAAAGTGGTATTAACACTTCCCGTGATCTTGATTCTATCCCTCTGTTAATGCAGCCTAGCATGTATGGGTCGAGTAAATTATAAAATGGTGCATTAAACCAAACACTTAAAAAATACCATAAAGAGTTCAAGAGCTCTGAGAGGAAGGCAGAAAAAAATGGTGGAAGAACACATTTCAAAAAATGTATTTCACAGGACGTGTTTCAACACGCTCTTCTTTGTTTTAGCTATTAATATTTTAGGGATAAGCAAAACATCTTTTTATATCCTCCCCACTCATCTCCTGGTAGAAATTATAAAACGGAGCAAGTAGGGGGGAAAAAAAAAATACAACCAGAAAAAAATTAGGATTGTAAAAGAGGAGGGGAGCCTCTCTTTTTACACTAGGATGCTTGCCAGCCCTCTGAAACTGGGGGATATTCTGTTATTTATGATGGAAAAGATGAAAAGATGGAAAATATCATTTAAAAGCTCTCTCTCCCCCCCCCCCCAGCTTCAATTTCAGCTGCCAGGCAAGGGATGATGGTGTAAACTCTGTGCGTTGCAGCATTGCTGTTTTTCCACTGGTTTAAGAGGTAGGAAAGGAGTCAGACAGCGGAGGGGAGAATGCGGTTTCTTTCCTGTGGTTTCTAATTATTTCTCAGACTCCTGTCAATTTTTAGTACCGCAAGGGCTTTGACATGAGCTGGGGAAGCAAACCGCGGTGAGCAAAGAAGAGAGAGAAAGGGAGAAAGGGTTACTTCGCTTCCTGTCCATTTGCCAAGCTTCACTAGTTGGGTAAATAATTTATCGATGACAAGGATTTACATGGTTCCTTAGGAGTTCTCTCTTTTAGATATTACTACAGTCGAGGAGAAAGTTACTTACCTCCTCCCATGCTGTTATAACTTGTTCTGGTGATCTTCTCAGTATTCCAGAACCACTACGGACTACCTCCGAGACCGCCTTCTGCCACAGATCACCTCTCACCGGCCGATACGCTCCCACAGAGAGGGTCTCCTCAGGGTGCCGTCAACCAGACAGTGTCGGTTGGCGACCCCCAGGGGGAGAGCCTTCTCTGTTGGAGCCCCCACCCTCTGGAACGAACTACCCCCAGAGATCCGGGTGATTCCGGATCTCCCCTCCTTCCNGCCCTCAAGACATGGCTATTTCAGCTGGCAGGACTGGCCTAAGGGGTATTTTAAATTTGGTTTTTAAATAACTTTTAAAAAAGGAAGAAAAGGCCCATATTAATATTTCTTTTTAACTACATTTTAAATTTTGTATATTGTATTGATTGTTTTGTTTTAAACGGGCTGTAAGCCGCCCTGAGTCCACCAGGAGAAGGGCGGGGTATAAATGTAATAAATAAATAAATAAAATAAATAAAATCTTAGATATGCAATGAATGGAGGATGCCAGAGACATAATGTTCACTCTGCCTATTTAACCACTCACTTTGCTTTTTAAGAACGGACGCTCAACTATTCACATGCAAGTTAGGAAGTTATAATCATTCTCCGGCATGGTTTGTCCAAGTTAATCTGGGTCCGTAATAAATTGAGTAGTAGCAGTCATCCAACATGCAAATTTTAGCTGGAGTCAGCGTTACTTCTTTTCTATCCTTTCTTGGGGATGGCTTTTGCCTTGAATAACTGTTGGGAAGATTCTATTGTTGATCTAAGGCAGGGGTGTCAAACGTGCAACGTCATGTGACGTGTCGCAACGTATCGTGACTTTTTTTCCCATTACCGGCAATAGGGTGGGTGCAGTTTCGGCATGACGCATCCGGCCCACGGGCCGGCAGTTTGACAACCCTGATCTAAGGTAAAGGTATAGGTTTCCCTGTCCAGTCATGTGCAACTCTAGGGCACAGTGCTCATCTCTGTTTCTTGGCCCAAGAAAGCCAGCATTGTCCGAAGACATTTTCTGCGTTCGTGTAGCCAACATGGCTATACACCAAAAGTGCACAGAATGCTATTACCTTCCCTGAAGTGGTACCTATTAATCTACTTGCATTTGCATTCACGGCATGCTTTTGAACTGCTAGGTGAGCAAAAGCTGGAGCAAGGAACGAGAGCTCACCCCATATCCAGCTGACAAGCTCAGCATCTTTAACCGCTGAGCCATCGCGATATGCCTGTAGCATGGAAGCAATGGTGGCTATTGTTATTGGGATACTGTAGGACAACTGAAACAATCCCAGATAGGATTGTTTTAAACCATGAATACTGGTTGAATAGATTATGAAGTGCTGCACAATATTTCAACATATCCAACCCAACTGCATCCATTTCAGCTGTTCTTTTGCATAAGTGTCTAAACAAGCCAGGAGAGAGAATCTCAAATGATACCTAACATGGATCTTATTGTTAATTGCAACTAGAAGCCAGAAAAAACAAAAGATTGCTTGAATCAAGAGTTTGTCGTTAGCTTACAAATCTTGGTTTCCTCGGCCTGATGAACTGCAATTCCCAATTGGGGCATCACAGAAACTTGTCGTGGTTTGCTAGTTCAGTTCTGCAAATAGAAGAGTTAATAGGAAGTGATCACTGCAGTTGCAAAACAAACAACTTTGCCCTGAATTGTTTCCTTCCTTTCTTCCTTCCTTCTAGATGAAATCAGCAGAACCTATTAGCTTCAGCAGAATCCATTGCCATCTGCCAATCTTTGCTGGATTCAATGGCTTTAAATGGAATTGCATATAAAAAGAACATACATTTGTGAAGTTTGCATAGGAAAGGAAATTAAGCAGGGTGACTTGCATTTCAATAAGATCTACATTTACATACACTGCAGAAATAATTGACCGTGTAAAAGAAACATAGAGCCAAAACTTCTATAATAAACAATTGCAAATTGGGAGAATAAATTGGGGGACTGATTTATTTTTTAAAATAAATAAATAAACAACTGAACCCGATTTGCTGAAAATATTGTTAGAAGGGGAATAACGTGATATTACTGAAACAGAGCGGGCTTATTCAAATCAAACCTCACCAGTGAATGCATTAAATAGACAACCACACTGATCGTTCACAGTGTGGTTTATTTTATTGAACCACTCTCCACACTGTAAAGTGACTGACACACATGACTGAAGAATTCAAGAGGACTTTGATGCTCTGAAGCAGAGATCTCCAACCTTGGCAACTTTAAGACCTGGAGACTTCAATTCCTAGAATTCCCAAGTCAGCGTGGTCCCCTGGTCTTAAAGTCACCAAGGTTGGACATCCCTGCTCTAAAGCAGGGACTAGAAGACCTCCAAGGTCCCTTCCAGCGCAATGATGCTGTTATTCAGAGGACCCATTTGCAAATCCTGCGAGATATAGTCGCAGCCTTCTTGTGAGTTGAATTCTGGAGAATGACTGGTGGCACCATTCATTTTCTCTAATGGCCCTTAGAGCCAGCCTGCCTCACTCCGCTGTGTTTTACAAGGTCGGTAGCCGAAATCCACAGACAAAAGCAGAGTACACAAGGAACTCTCTCAAAGGACAATATTTCAGTTTTATGGCTTGGGAGGGATACAATTCCATTCGCAACTGTGAAAGCAGATACAATAAATGCCCTGGTTTAACTTTGATCAGGCAAGTCACCAAAGCGACATTTCTCCCAGGTAAGGTGCTGGGACGATAAATCCAGCCGTGAAAAACAAAAACAAAAAAACAGCACTATCTCGTCTAACAGATGGGCCCTGCGTAATACTGCAGGAGAAAGGGCTGTAAATCATGTCTGAATGGGCCTCCTTGTCCAGTGTCTGGGCAACCAAGAGCTCTCTCCAACTTTGAAAAGGGAGGAAGAATGCAGAGGCCCAGGGCCGGTAATTCTGCAATGCCCAAAGCTAATGTTAGGACGGCAAAAAGAAATGTCGTTTTGCTTTTGATTTGATTTCTGCCTCTGTTTGGAGAAATCAGCTGGTGAACAAGAGGAAGGAGAAGCCCCCTTCTGGACAGAAGACCATCTGTTATTAATTTTTATAACAGAGGTGATAAAAGCAAGATGCCCAAAGCAGCTAAGAAACAATCCAGCAATAATAATAATAATAATAATAATGGAGCTGAGATAATAATTGGGGGAATGGCAAAAAGCGCATATTATAGACCCTTCCAAGGCCTCTTAACCAGTCACTTTGAGCATCTGGGGGAAAGTAGAGGATGTAAATATGATAAATACAGGAGACAATTTGATCTCATTAGGGATGCTATTATAAAAAAAGACCCTGTTGGATATCGTGAGCAACCAAGGCTCAGAATGCTTCAGAACATATTAGGATCTATAAAAGCATCCACCATCTATAAAAGCATCCACCTGATGCTTTAGGTTTTATCCACCTAAAGTGAAAAGACCTTGTTGGCCTTCAATCTTTCCCTGGAGCAGTGGTTCTCAACCTGTGGGTCGGGACCCCAATTGGGGTCGATCGACCATTTCATGGGGGTCGCCAAGCAAGGCTGTCCGCCATTTTTTTTGTCCGCCATTTTTTTCCCCTTTTCCGGCGGGTGCCTTACCTCCCTTGGGCTGGGCCAGCTGGGGGTCGGCCTGCTCCGTCTCTGCCGCTTGCCAGCTACGCCTCGGCCGGCGCAGGGGGCAGAACTACGCATGTGCGGCGCTCCCGGGCAGGGAAAGTCCTCGACTTAGGACCGGTTGGGTAGTCCTCAACTTATGACCGGTTTAGTCCTCGACTTACGACCAGTTTAGTCCTCAACTTACGACTGGTTTAGTCCTCGACTTATGACCGGTTGGGGTCGCGGCATTAAAAAGGTTGAGAACCACTGCCCTGGAGGATTAAATGGAGTATGCTGTATTTTTTGGGGTGTCGCATCCCATGTCCGAAATATTCTAATTTTCGTTTTTTTAATTGTTTTGGTGATTTCCCTGGGCTTTCCCAGGCAGCTTATCCCCTCCTCATTTCTGATCTTGTCAACCCAGCTTCTACATAACAGCCGCCTGTAAATCCCCATTTCAAATGCTTCTAGTCTCTTCAGGTGGCCTTCTGTCAGAAACCACCTCTCTACTCCACAGAGCAGGATAGGAAAAATATAGCATCTGACAATATAGCATCTCCCCCCTCCTACACACACGCAATTGATGAAGCTTCTTGGGTGAGAAATAAAACGTTTTGTTTTTCCTCAAAGGAAAAAAAAATAACAGTCCGGTTGCCTTTTGTAAAAGCATCTTTGAGACAACTATGACATGGATGACTGAGAATCTCCACAGACACACCTGGTTATATTGATAACTTGCTTTTGGATGTTCTTTGAATTAGACGTTTTAATAATTTTGTTTACGGTTTTAATGCTTTTTTTTTTTTTTTACTATTTTTCAAATGTGTTCTTACCTTTTAATTGTAATACATGTTTTGAATCATGACCGTCAATTGGAGTCAATTGGTCGAGATGGATGGCTGTAGAAATTCCAATAAATAAATACACACCTTTGCCCACTACTACACCGTGGGGAAAATGATGACGGTGAAGATAAAGACCACATTGCAGCGCATGAAGGGAACAAGGAGAGAAGGCAGAACGGGAAGAATTTCTGGAGCCTTCTTTCCATCATGTTTCCCTGGCTGAGCCAAGAAATTCAGCCTGGAGCCTGTAAATCTTACAAGCCACACAGAGGAGGAGAAAGGACGAACGGCGGGACTGAAAAACGTAGGATACTGTGGGGGTTTTCCCCCACCCCACCCCTTTCCTTTTGAAAGGAGTTGTGTTTTGCAATTCCCCCATCTTGGAACACAGTGTAAGGGCCTCTCTTGTGCCTGACAGAGGAGGCTGGTAACGGTCCTCAATAAATCAAAGTGATGAAGAAGGGTCTAGAAAGCAGGAAGGCAGCTGATCCTGCCTTGGGGGGGGGAACAAGAGAAGGTAGGTGGAGGGGAAAAAGACTTGCTGGCAAAGTCGGGAGCTGTTTGCAGTCAGCCTGGAACAATCACTCCGTACATCTGCGGATGCAATGGATTATCTCTGGCTGGGAGCAAGCAACTGCCTCGAAGGAAATAGACGTTGATGAGAGAGGCACCGTTTCCCTCCCACGGTGTCCGTAAGCACAGCGTTTACACAGCCATAAAATCGACAGTGGCCTTTTGCCTTGGGTTCCACTTTTCCCACTGCCCAAGGAGGACTCTGGATTTAAGCAGAGCCGACAATCTGTGGCTAAGGGCCAGCTGTGGCAGTCGAACCTCTTTTTTTTTTCCCCACATCCCCAAGAGCCTCCTAAGACTGCACTGCCAGATGTTGGTTTTTTGCCACGCAAAACAGTAGCACCGTTTGTTTTTGTTTTTAAAAAAAGCGGCTGGTTATGGTTAAAAAGTACAAGAAAAACACCCCACCTTCCTTCCTGCCCAGCCTCCTCTTCCCTCTGTCCCATCCACTTGGCATCATTTCCTAATCCACTGCAGCTACCTTCTCACGATAAACACGAAGCATCTTCCTGGCCAACAAAAACTGGCTCGTTCCAGGTTTAGGCAATGAATCTTGTAGTCTGGCTGCATAGCGCTCCCCCAGCTTGGGCACCTTCCATGTGTGTGGGCATTCATGGCAGCGCAGTCTGAAAACCGTAGGAGTTGAACTCCAGACATTGGCTGCAGACACACAGGCACGGAAAGGCTGAGATGGGACATTTATCTCTTATGCACAAGAACCTGGATTCAGTAGTCAAGGTAACAGAACAACAGAGTTGGAAGGGTCCTTGGAGGTCTTCCAGTCCAACCCCCTGCTCAGGCAGGAAACCCTATACCAATGATGGCGAACCTTTTAGAGACCGAGTGCCCAAACTGCAACCCAAAACTCACTTATGTATCATCGGGTGCCGGGTGGGCGTGGCCCATTGGGTGGGTGTGGCTCATTGGGTGGGTGTGGCTCATTGGGTGGGCGTGGCTGCGGTGGTAACGGCAGACTGGGTGGCACTAAAAAGTTCAATCAATAATTCCAACTTTGTGAGATCTTTTTTTTTCCCTGCGAGAAGTTGAAATTGATTGATTAATTGATTGAACCTTTTTTTTTGCACACGGAGGCAGAGGTCTAAAGAGAAAAGGTTTTATAAAACCCAGCTGAAGGCCTAGGACTGGGGTGACGGCTCACGTGCCCACAGAGAGGGCTCTGCGTGCCACCTGTGGAATGCGTGCCATAGGTTCACCACCACGGCCCTATACCATTTGAGACAATGGTATAGTCTCTTCTTAACACCCTCCAGTGTTGGAGCACCCACAACCTCTGGAGGCAAGTTGTTCCACTGATTAATTGTTCGCACCATTAGGAATCTCTGAAGACTGTGGCTGGGAAAATACAAACTACACTTATGTGAATTTTCTGCCCTCTGTGACTTCTGCCCAACATACTTTTGTATTAACTCACAGAAAGCATTCGAGGAGTTCCAAATGGCAGAAGTTTAGGATCAAAGAGAAAATCATCCATCCATCCATCCCTCTTCTTTCTTTCTTTCTTCCTTCCTTCCTTCCTTCCTTCCTTCCTTCCTTCCTTCCTTCCTTCCTTCCTTCCTTCCTTCCTTCCTTCCTTCCTTTCTTTCTTTCTTTCTTTCTCTCCTATTAGACATCAACCATTTTTGCTCTTCGGACCCCATTTAGCTGCTATGCTACGTTCATTCCACGATCCTTCCTGGCTCCCACCAACACCTCTGCTTAAGCCAAAGCAGCCTCATGTTGTTATTCAGAGGATGTGATTGTTGGTACTCTGGCCAAGTAGAAGGACCAACATCTGTGAGTCCTACAACTGCCATATCTGCTGTGTTGGGGGGGGAGGGCTTGCATTCTGGCTCTTGGCTGCCCTTTGGCTGTGCAGGAGAGATGGCTAAAGTTCACGAATTGCGATTCGGGATGAACGCTTCCCAAGCTGTTTGTCTTCCCTTCTTCCCAGCTGGGCTGGCTGGCTGGCATGCTCACTCTCTTCCACATGACTCCCTGGGTTTCTGCTGAGTCGGCTGGACCAGCATCCAAAAGAGGGCCCTGGGTTGACAGTTGCTGGCACTGTCTGTCCAAGGTGATCTCTTTAACACTAGCTCTGCCCCCAGAGGATCCGTGCTTGTAAAAGCAGATGAGTCTGCTTGGCGAGGAAGAACAGCTCTGGGACTCTGGCAGCTTTGCTTTCAAAGGCTCATTAACGTTCCTCAAACTTGAGCAGATGGAAGCGCATCCTTATGGAAAAATGACGTGCTTGGCCTTTCGCAAGACCTGGTGTTTGGGAAGGAAGGAAAAATGTTGGCTGGGCCCCCAAACCTGGGATAGGTTGGGGCTGTGCTCCGGTGGTGGTGGAGGAGTGCAGAAGAAAACTCAATTGCAAGGCTGACGGCTGAGCTTGTATCTGCCAGCCAGCCCTGCTTTAGTTTACAGAGGTGCCAGATGCTCAGCATCCTGGCTGTGTTGTGCCAATGTTATCTGTTCTGGAAACTCATCAAGGAGAGAAGCAACCTGGAATTAAGGAGAAACTTCCTAACAGTCAGAACAATTAATCTGTGGGATGGCTTACCTTCAGATATTGTGGGTGTTCCATCACTGGAGGCTTTTAAGAAGAGACTGGACAGCCAGTATGCTACACATACATACATATTCTTCCAATCTACTCTGTGTATTTACTCTCTCATCTCTCTCTCATCTGTCTGTCTGTCTGTCTGTCTGTCTATCTATCTATCTATCTATCTATCTATCTATCTATCTATCTATCTATCTATCTATCTATCTATCTATCTATCTATCTATCTCTAGCTCTCTAGCTCTCTATCTATCATATCTATCTATCTATCTATCTATCTATCTATCTATCTATCTATCTATCTATCTATCTATCTATCTATCTATCTATCTATCTATCTATCTATCTATCTATCTATCTATCTGTCTGTCTATCTATCTATCTAATCATATCTATTCTCTACCTACCTACCTACCTACATATCTATCTCATCTTTCAACTTATACACATACGTGCACACAACTGTCTGTAAATTGGAATCTATTTGGAAGGAAGGGGTGAATGCACCTGGGCTAGTTAGTCAACTCAGGTTGGTACAAAAGCTGTTGGGCTTGGGCGGATGCCAAAACCATTCAAAGCTTCTATTGTCACCAGAGGAGTCCTTGGTCTTGTCTTCTCTCTCTCTCTCTCTCTCTCTCTCTCTCTCTCTCTCTCTCTCTCTCTCTCTCTCTCTCTCTCTCTCTCTCTCTGTGTGTGTGTGTGTGTGTGTGTGTGCAAGGCTTAAATGTACAACTCAGGAAACCATTTTACACATCTGAGAAATTGCCAATGTTCTGAGGAACAGCAGCTGGAAATCTTCATAGTTAAGTTGTAGCCCTTCTTCTCCTCTAAGACATCTGATTTCCTTTCTGGGGTTCTGATACGGAAGGGACAAAAACAAACCAACCCATCAAATGATGATTTCTTCGCAGCTGTGGATCACCCCTTCATTGAAGGGAATCTAGGGCAGGGGTAGACAACCTCAGCTCTTTTATGACTCGTAGACTTCAACTCCCAGAATTCCTGAGCCAGCCATCCTGAGGGGAAAGGGAGAGGTTTCCATGCTGAGCCATGGTGTTCCACCGTTGACATGATGCGAAGCAAGCAGGGCACTTCGGGTTCCTTAAAATCTTACATCTAGCAAGACGTCAATTTTGGTGGCCCCGAATGAGAATAGACATTGAAACATACGTCCGAGGGTGTTCTGTTTGCGCTGCTGCAAAACCCCTTACGGAGAAGCCGCTGGGACTACTACAACCAGTCGCTGATCCAACCAGACCGTGGGAGGACATAGCGATGGACTTTCTTGTCGATCTGCCAGAGATTCGGGGTTACACGGTATTGTGGACGGTGGTGGACCTGTTCTCCAAGCAGATGACAGGGTGACATGATTGCGGTGTTCCAATATTTGAGGGGCTGTCACAAAGAAGGGGAGGGGAGGTCAACCTACTTCCAAAATAATAGCAGGCAGGACAAGAAACAACGGATGGAAACTGAACAAAAGGAGAAGCAACCTAAACTAAGGAGAAATTTCCTGACTGTTAGAACAATTAATCAGTGGAACAACCTGCCTCCAGAAGTTGCGGGTGCTCCAACATTGGAGGCTTTAAAGAAGAGTCTGGACTGCCATTTGTCTTAAAGTGATATAGGGTCTCCAGCTGGAGCAAGGGGTTGGACTAGAAGACCTCCAAGGTCCCTTCCAACTCATGCTCACTTGGAGTCATAAGCCAAGGACTACCTGTAAATCAAAATGTCTATGTTTGCACCACATGTGAAGCCAATATCAGACAATCACCATTCTGTGTGATGTGTGAACTGGGGCAATGTCTAGGTCCTTATTTTTGCTCCACCCCCAGCTGGCCAATGATGTTTTTTTAAGAAAAGAATTGTCTAAAAATTTTCTGCTTCTCCAATATAATTCTCTCTATTTTTTTTATGTTCCTTTTGTTATGATATTATTTAATTTAATTTTCTGTTAACAGTGCTGGGCAGCGGCTGCCTGTGGCCAAGTCTACAAAAGCTCCTACATAAATAAATGACCAATAGATCTATTAAAGGAGGATGGGAAGAAGGGGAGAAAAAAAAATATCCAATGTAGCAAGAGGGAGGTTAGAGCAGGCAATAAGAAAAGGATGTTGGGAGCATCAATCAATCAGCTCATGCTGAATATGTGAACTCCTTGCTCTCTGGAAACAGAACTATTATATTTAATCTCTATTGACTATTGTCCAACCAGCTGATTTCTGGAAGAGTAAAACTGCCACAATATTAATTGGTATTCTCTGTCTGTCTGTCTCTCTCTCTCTCAATCTGGATAACTGTGGTCATCTATCTGTCTACTCTATCTGTCTATTCTATCTGTTGTATCTATATCTAGCTGTCTAGCTGTCTATCATCCATCCATCTGTCTATTTTATCTATCTGTTCTATCTATCCAACCTATCTGTTGTATCTATCCGTTGTGTCTATATCTATCTACACTGTCTATCTGTCCATCATTTATCTGTTCTGTCTGTCTGTCTGTCTGTCTGTCTGTCTATCTATTGTATATATCCTTTGTATTTATATTTATTTAGCTATCTGTCTGTCTATCATCTACCTATTTTATGTATCTGTTCTATCTATCTATTCTATCTGCTGTATAATCTGTTGCATCTATATCTATCTAAATTATCTATCTATCAGTCTGTCTATCATCTATCTGTTGTATTTATTTGTCTGTTGTATCTATCTTTTGTATCTTTATCTAGATCTACCCACGGGGCGACCTTCAGCCAATCCCATTCTCTCAGCCCTAGAAAGAATGCCACAAACAACCGCTTCTGAAACCTTGCCAAGAAATACGTAGACTACATGTCCAAGATAACAGTTCCTGTTTCCCCGTCTCCATCCACTGACCGCTTCTCAATATCTCTGCTTTTCACAGCCTTCCTAAATCTCATTTCCTGTTTTATTGGCCATTTCCTCAGGCATGGATGGATGGATCCTCATAAGCAGCCATTTAACTCTCATCTATTTGTTATTTTCCTTTCATCCGATAAACAATTAGACAGCCCAACACCCTTCAGAGTAAGCTAAGGCTTCCTGCCTGCCTACTTGCCTGGTGATACACGTTAACTGTCCCATGGCAACAGCATGTGATGTCACAGGATGAGAACCTCATGCCGGGATTTAATTACAGGATCAGGTGGAAGGCACCAATCAAGGGCTAGGAGGGAAAAAGTACTTGCTCAGGGTAGGGGAAAAAAAACAACACGTTTATAATCTGGTAGATGAAGAATATCCAGAGGGGAGACTTGTTCTGCCCAGCCTGACTTGTCTAGAGAAAATTATAATAACTCTGGGCAGGAAAAAAAAAAAGGCCTTCCAGTGGCTTCCAATAAATGTCCCTACTGGATTTGTACTGGCAAAATGGTTAGAGGACTTAAAGTAGGAGGTTCCCCAACCCGGTCTGTGGACCGGCACCGGGCTGCGGCGTGACAGCAACTGGACCACACAAACAAACGAAGCCCCGTCCACGGGATGCAGGCAGCACACAAAACCACGCACCCTCCAGGCCGCAGAAAAACTCTCTCCACGGAACCGATGCCTGGTGCCCAAAAGGTTTGGGGGCCACTGACTTAAAGGACTCTTTTCAGATGGCTGGCAAGGAGATCCCCGTTTTCAGTCCTGAGCAGAGATTCTCAGCCACTGGATTTGGGGGTTTAATAAAAAGAGGAGGACCACTGCCTGAACATCTTGGAGGTGGGGGATCCCTCTGAGAAAAGGCAGGAGCCAGCAGCCTGCCCCAAAATTGGTCTGTTCTCTGGGCAACTCAAGAGTTAAAAGGATGCACCGTGCCAATTTCCATACATCCACGGAGCCCTTTCTCTCTCTCCTCCTCCCCCCCCAACCCTGTTCAGCTAAGTCTTTAAAAGCAGCAAAATGAAAACAAATCCTCTGCAAAGAAGAACTAATGGGAAACATTAATGATGCTTTTTGCTGCAATCAACCCAAGGCCACAAAGAGACGGTTTGGGAGACAGTCTAATTAAGCCTGAAGCTGCTCTCCATTGCTTCTCCTCCCTTTCAAGCATGTCACCTCCTTCCGGGGGGATTGGCTGACTCAAAGCAACTTAAATTCCAAAGACTTTTGAAAGCCTGGAGGAATGGTGGGAGGAGGAGTGGTGAGCGAAGAGGAGCAGGGCTCTCAGCTGGTAGATCCAAGACTGGAAACAAGCTCCGGGTTTGGAGCAAAAGGCAGGAGGTGGCTTTGGTACAGAGTGTCCCACTAACGCTGTCCTCTTTCTAAACATTGCTAAGGCCAGCTTGAGTTCAAATTCTAACACACTGGCTGCCTCTTTTCCTAGCATTGCATCTCTGAGTAAGATTGCACTCCAACAACCTCACCAACGAAATTGTTGAATATTGTTTGTTGTAGTGAGTTTGTGCTTCTCTCTGTGTGTGTGTGTCTGCCTGTCTGTGAAGAGAGAGAGAGAAAGAGAGAAAGAGAGAGAGAATGAAATAATATATGGGCATGAAACTTAAAAAGTAGCAGGAATGGCAAGAAATACTTGATTTGATTGATAACACACACAGAGAGAGAGAGAGAGAGAGAGAGAGGCACACACAAACACACACAGAGAGCCAGATTTCTCGCACACCCAAGATTTCATTTTTTTTGCATTCATTATTATTTGTGATACTATTGTGACATTACAGTTGCCTGCGCCAGTTGCAGCTATGCATTTTCTTTCCCACTTTCTGTTTTCTCTCTAAAAAACCTGCAATAGTTGAAAACAATATTTCTTCCCTCCAATGCATTTATTCCAGACTTTATCTTTTTAAAAAATGAAATTAATCTTTCCCCCCTCTGCCTCTCATTTTCTCTGACTGCTCTCTAGTTAATTTTCAACTACCCCTGTCCTAGTTCATTATATTTTAGATTTGGGCTCTTGTTCGCAGCTCATTTAAAATGCCATTCTGCATCTACGAGAGCGGGCAGAAGACACAACATTTGCTCTCTCCATTGTCAACCTCTCTCCTGCCACAGAAAGATGACAACCAATAGGCAACATCCTTGTTTGCTTTGTCCAGGCCATGTTTAGGACAGCGGTGGAAGAAAAGATCTCCTGGTTTTGTTTCTTCTTCATCCCATCAAACATCCACCAGTGCAAGTTATTGTGAACATTGGGAGTCTGGAGTTTGATCAACATCTCTGGAAAGGTAGACAATTATTCGCCCTCAGCAAAGAAAATGCTAGCTAAGTATAGGTGGTTAATTGACACTTCCACAGTCAGGAAAACATTTAACCACAGAAACGATCAACCTGCAGAGGCTAGACATTGCATGCAAGTTAATTACTATTTTCTTGCAGTTAGCAAAGTCTGGTTTATCTTTCCACTCTGCATTGGTCTGAGGAACAGTCCTGCAAGATTCGTAGGCCTTAGGTCCCTACAGATGTCTCGAAGAGTTATTGGAGAATCTTTTCTCAATTTAAAGAACAGAAAGGGGCAACTTGTGGCCTTTCCAAGCTGTTGGATATAGCCTAAAACAGCCTGGCCATAAACAGGGATGGAGGAGACTGTTCTTCTCCAATGCTTTCTACCTGCCCTGTCAAATGTAATAAGAGAGACGTGCTCTGAATCCTAACTATTCAAGCGTATGACCTGATAGACACAGGAATTACGCCTTCTCCATCATGTTCACTGCCTTTTGGAGCAATACTCCGCCTAAAATTGGATTGATCCTGATCCTGCAGGATCGGGTTGGGAAGTCATTTCATTCATGAGTTGTGTGAATTTATGCGAATGTGTTTCTCCTCAGTTGCCATTCTTTACTTTTGCTTTCTATGGTGGTGGGTTTCTGTGCATGTGTTTTATATTATGGAGATGTTTTATTGTCTTCACCATTCAGAATCGCTTGGCAAGATGGGAACTGTATAAATCGAAATGAATGGATGAATGAATGAATGAATGTGCTGCAGTTTAAGAACATCTGGAGGCTTAGAGTTTCCAGCCTTGGACTAAAAGGTTTACTAGAATGAAAGGATGAGTTTCTTATCCCTGTTGACATTACATACAGATGAGTAGGTGTTTTATTGCTCAATACTGTTGGCCAATACACTTGAGAAATAAAAGGCTCTAGTTCAGGAGAGCAGCTTCCAGATTGAATAATCAATGTTCCAGTTGTTATATTCTTCCTTGGTGTACACATTCAGGACATCATTCTATGTTTTAAGTTGAAACCTCAGCTTGAATACTATTCCTATTTTCCAGACCAGAAGTCCCAGTTCTCAATGGGAGAAAAATATTCAGATGAAGCCTGGGAAGAACACAGCAAGCCTGCAAGAACTTACATTTCAGTTATATTGTCGGTGAATAACTGCACCAGCAGGTAAGATGAGTGGTGCAGTCACCTGTATGTTTGCACACCTGCTGATTCATTGGATGAATAAAAAAATGATGGGAAGGAACTACCATAGGGAGAGGTCACTGATGAGCAATTCCCTGACAATGTCTTACCCAAAGCTCCTATGAGATCCACAAGCATTGACAGAATTTATTTCCTAGCTCAAAGGAGTAGGAAGACTTGCTCACTCTCATATGAACAAACCATCCCTTGACTTCTCAAGGAGGTCCTGGATTACTTCCAAACCTGGAGCAGGGCCTGGCATCACTCCATCCTAGGTTCTGCTCCCTGGTCAGATTAAAAGCGTAACTGAATATTGGGAGAGTGGGAGGGAATCGTGGGAGAACCAGCTTCTAAATATAGAAGATCAAAAGGATGACACATTAGAATTTCTTGACTGACATTGCTCAGAACAAAGAGTTGAGTGTAGAGCCTAACTTCACCAATGCTGCTTTCAAGTCCCTGATTCCAGATGGCAGGAAGTGGTAAAGAGTCAGAACAATGCTGCGTGCTTTGTGTTTTTAATTCAGCAGCAAGAGACAGATTTTTCCATCCCTTCGCAAGATGATTGACCCAAGAAAGACCGTCTGGTGTTATGTAACACCCAGGCAGCCAGGATTCACAACTGGGGGGTGGTTCAATTTTTGAGGAAAAAAAACCCTGTGATGCCCAAGTGGGCAGGTGATCCGATCAAAGTACCAGGAAGTATTACAGAAAGAGAGCTGAGAAGAGGAATACTGTAGAAATACTGGTGTGGAGAAATTTTGGCGAGAGTTTTATACAGCCCTCTGCTATCTCAAGCTTTAATTTAAGAAACAGGCCTGGACAGGTCACAGAAATGCTGAAAAGTCATAAATATTTTCAGTTTTGGGTTTCCTATTACTTTGAGCCTGGAGTCAGCAGCACAAACTCCGTAGATACAGGTAAATTTAGCAACTTAACAATAGTTCATTTAGTGACTGTTTGAACTTACAACAGCACTGGAAAAAGCAAGATAACCGTTTTTCATACTTACGACCTTTGCGGCATCTTCATGGTCACGTGATCAAAATTCAGCAAGTTGGCGACAATAGTTATGACGGTTGCACTGTCCTGGGGTCATGCCCTCACCGTTTGTAAATTAAAAAGGGAAATCAATGGGGAAGTCAGATTCAATTAACTTCATTGCGGTGGGTTCACTTAATAACTCTGGCAAGAAAGGTGATAAAATGGGGCAAAACTCATTTAACAACTGTCTCACTTAGCGGCAGAAATCTTTGAGTCCAATTGTGGTTGTACTCCTGCCACGAAGCCCCTGCGAGGTGATCTCACCTCCCTCCAGCTTGGCAGGTGAACGAAGAAGCATCTGCTAAAAATGAAATGGGGGGAAAGCAGAAGGACCCCATTCCTCCCAAGTCCTTGGCAAGGTGGAGCACCATCCTTCCCTCTGTAGTCTCTTTTCAGCAGAAGAAGCTTTTCTGCCCCATTGCAAGCCAAAAGCACCAGAAAGACCCACACATCGCTCCCTAAAGCTGCAATCACTCATTTCTCCATGCCTCAAATCTTTGGCTGCTTCTAGACTATTCATTTATTTTAGAACACAAATTTAGGCTGCTGGTTGGCAACGCTCTCGAAGCAATTTGCAAAACCAAGGCAAACATTCTAATTTTGTGTTAAAAACATACGTCCAAGGCTAGACCAGAAAGGGATAGAAAGAGCTGCTAGCCTAAAACCCAAAGACCTTCAAAGGGAGGGGATCAAGTTACAGGTTTCAAACCAGGACCAAACGTTGCATAAACGAGGAATACCATTTCATGATGGCAGTCCAGGGTGCTAGTACACCAGCGAGGGTCATTTTCTAATGGGATCCATCTGGGTCTCATACACTAAACATCATTCAAGGACAGCTTTCCAACTATATCAGTGGTTCTCAACCTTTTTAATGCCGCGACCCCCAACCGGTCGTAAGTCGAGGACTAAACCGGTCGTAAGTCGAGGACTAAACCGGTCGTAAGTCGAGGACTAAACCGGTCGTAAGTCGAGGACTACCCAACCGGTCGTAAGTCGAGGACTTTTCCTGCCCTGGAGCGCCACGCATGCGTGGTTCTGCCCCCTGCGCCGGCGGAGGCGTAGCTGGCAAGCGGCAGAGACGGAGCAGGCCGACCACCAGCTGGCCCAGCTCAAGGGAGGTAAGGCACCCGCCGGAAAAGGGGAAAAAAAATGGCGGACAGCCTTGCTTGGCGACCCCCGTGAAATGGTCGATCGACCCCAAATGGGGTCGCGACCCATAGGTTGAGAACCGCTGAACTATATGATCCCCAGCTGAAATGGAAGTTCTGTTACCAAAACCATGCTCTTCAGAAATGCTCCCACACAATTCCTTACTTCAACACTGAAAGGGTATAGCTACCATTAAGGACAATAACACGAATCTTTCCTCCTCTCATTAAAAAAGTCAAACTGAGTTGACAATTGAAGTTTATTTCTAATGCTGCAATAACATGCCTCATCAGGGACGTAGGACGTGGGGAAAAAAAATTAAGTTGCATTTCAGTGCAAGCTGATCCCATTTCATACCATCAAACTGATACCCATGAGCTAAACTACAGTTAGCTTTTGGCATTGTGGCTTCTCTGCATTTTGTAGTGTGGCTTGCCCTCAAGAAATGTGCACCCAAGTGCCAGTTTTTAAAAGAACGGTTCAGAAACTTGTTCAGGAATAGGATGGGCTGAAAAGTGTGATCTCAAAAGACAACTGGATTTTGTTTTTTCTTGAAGACGTTTCACTTCTTACCCAAGAAGCTTCTTGAGTTCCGACTAAAGAAATTTCTTGGATGAGAAGCAAAACGTGTTCAAGGAAAAAACAAAGTCCAATTTTGAAAAAGCACCTTTGGGACAACCACGACCTGGATGCCTGAGAATCTCCGTAGACTATAGTTGTGACATTTTATTTTACAGTATTTTTTGACATTTTCATTGTAAGTGGCCGTGAACCACTTGTGGAGTGGGCAGCTACGTAAACTGACTACATAAATTAAAGTCTCATAATTGCCAAAAATTGCAGAAATGTGTGCTAATTGCTGCATCGGATGGCTGTCTGTTTTCCCTTTGAAACCGTCCACTGCCTTAGGATAATAAGTTGTCTGGATCTCTGGCAAAACATCAACAAGCCAAAAAACAATACACTGTTTGAAGCCACAGCCCTCCCATCAAAGCCCAGGATGGAACTCAAAGAGACTCCGTTGTAAACAGTGCAGATCTTCTTTTTAAAGAAATTTTGTTTGATATAAATCTTTCCAAACCAAGTTCCCCGTTAGGCAAGGCAAGGGTTTGATTAGGCCTCTGTTAACCAGACGGGTGCAACATGAGCCACTTTGAACTGTTAAAAAGGCTGGGATCAAAGATGGAGAGCTGGTGGAGGGAGAGATATTTTGGGTGGACTCACAAGCAGTGAAGGCTGCAAGGCAGGGTTGGGGAAGGGGTAGCCTGTCAAACAGCTGGAGGAAAAGACACATTTAAAGGAAATAGTTTGGCGTCAGGTGTCTTGACTCGCAGAAAATGTGTCCTTGTGTATTTTTGAAGACCAATTTGAACATAGCTGTCCATCTCCTCAAGAGGCCAAGAGCAACACATTATGTCCACCTTTGCTTGCTTATGGTGAGGACCAAAATGCTAGACTTATCAAGATCTTGAGATCAGAAACTGAGATCTTTCATCTCAGTCAAGAATTCCAATTCAGCATCAACTTCTTTGGGATAAACATATGTACATCCTGCCTTTGGCAAAAAACAAAAAAACAACAACCCAGACACATTTACCCCTGATTAATATGTCTATAATAGATGCACACAGGTAAATCTGGATTGTCTTGGAATGGAATGGGAGAGTGCAAAAAAGAGATGATCATTTGAACTTGAAGGGTTCCAAAATAGATGTGAATTTCTCTCAAATTTGCACGGAGAGCTTTATATGTTACACCTCCAACTTTGGATAAGTGAAGCTGATAGAGTATCAGTTGGGTGTGAGGGCTTGACACACTGAATTGCTAAATAGATAACCACATTTTAGCCCGGAGCCATGTGCAAATCTAGCATGTATTGTAAATGTATGGCTCAGTTAGTTGTGAAATTGAGTTGAGTAAACCACTATTATGTTAAGCATGGGTAAATGTATCGCATGAACACATCCATCAGAGGCCACCAGAATAGGCAATCTCCTTGTGCTTGGGGACCACACTTTCACATTGTACTGTATGTTGCCTGGGGACCACAAGAGATGTGGCCGATCAACTTGTCCCCCATTTTAATACTTATTACTTTTAGACTATTGGGGTAGGGATGTTAGCAAGTCAAATGGACACCCGTTTTGCTTCCCAAATAAGGGCAAACCTGAAGACGCCCGTTTTGATTTTCATCTCTCCCACAATGTTCCTCAAACCAGAAAATAGCATCCATAACTTTGGGTCCCACCCACTTTTGAAGTCTCCAGAGGTACATTTATTTGGCGTCTGGCATACAATGCCAGGGAAATCTATACGTGCTAGAGATAATGCAGTCCTGACGGCCTAGTTTGCTAGTTCATTCTGTTCTGAGCTTGCACACCCATCCTTGGTGCTCCATGGGGGTGGGCAAGCTAGCTTTACACCATTTAGCTACTAGTGCTCGGGTTGCTGGCTCTTCCAGGCTTCTCTGTCGGTCTCCCCTCACCTCGTATTGTGATGCCTCGCATCTGATCAGGTCCAGTGCTGGCTTCCGCTCGCTGTACACATGAACACAGCAAGATATCTTTTTCCCGCTGAAGTGGTACCCATTTACCTACTTGCAATAATTAATAATAATTTTTATTTTGCGGTCACAGACCAAAATGCAAGTGCAACAAAAGAAAACACAAGAAAAATATAATCACAAACAATGAAACACCAGAAGCCTTGGATAAAGGACAACGTTCTCCTCTAATAGTTACAGCTCTTAAAAGAAATTTAGAAACCTGAGAAGTAATATAGGAGGAGCCATCCCCTAAACAATATAAGACCAAATTACTAACATTAGAACCAGAGGGATCAATTCCAAGGAGAGACAGTAATTTAATTCTACCTGTGTTATACATAGGGCAGTATGATAAGACATGCTCCACAGTTTCAACTTCAGCCCTATCACAGGGGCATAATACTTGAAATATTGCATGCTTTCGATCTGCTGGGTGGACGGGAGCTAGGGATCAGGCGACCGGAGCTCCCTCCATCTCATGGACCCAGACTCGAACCACTGGAGCGTAGGCCATTTCTGGCTGGCAGTTCCAGTGTCATTAAGCCTCGGTATCACCTCATCTCCCTACAGAGCTACAAGTAAAGTGCTGAGGACAAGCAACGTGTATCCACATTGTATCCAGCAATTAATCACCTCTTTCTCTCAGAACAGAATGTGAAACGAGCAGCTCCTTTCTTTGCTAATGGAACAAGCCCAAGCATGGGACAAAGTGTGAAAGTAGTAAATATTTATTCAGTTTTCACTGGAACCCAAACTACCCAACCAAATGTTTCCTTAATATCTTAAGTAAACCTTACGCACGCGGTTAGTAAACTATGGCTGAGTAAAACATGCTCGTTACTACTTACGTTCTCTTGTTAATTATTTTGTTTTAATCCAAGTTTGCAAACATGGGAACTGCACACTGCTCGGTTGGAATGGGTCTTAATCTTGAACACTGGGTGAGTCAAGCAGACCATGACTGAGCTAAACTTGGATAAATTTGCTATGGGAACACAGTTAGTAATGGTGGAGGTAGAGCAGTTGGAAATCAGATATTAGTTGCAGAATAAATAGCCTGAGAGCCTTTTCACCAGCAAATTACTGTTCCCCCTATTCCTGCATCAGTGAAAAATAACAGAGGCATGAAATTGGCTGTCCCATAGCCAATTCCTTTCCAGTCTTTATTGCTTCTGCTCCATCCATTGCTGATCATTTGACTTTCCTCCCAGGCAGTGAAGTCTAATATATCTTCCATACTTTAAGACTGCCCTTGGACAACGTCAAATGAAGGAGGGTATTAAATAATACTTTAACACTGGAAAAGGCTACGGACAGCTTCATGTTGTCTAACTCATAAGCTAGAGAAGAAGTTAGAACAACTGAGTTGGAAGGGACCTTGGAGCTCTTCTAGTCCAACTCCCTGCTGAAGCAGGAGATGCTAAACCATTCTGGGCAAATGGCTGTCCAGTGTCTTCTAAAAAAACCTCCAGTGATGGAGCACCCACAACTTCTGAAGGCGAGCCGTTCCACTGTTTAATTGCTCTCGCTGTTAGGAAATTTCTCCTTAGTTCTAGGTTGGATTTCTCTTTGATAAGCTTCCAACCGTTACTTCTTGTCCTGCCCTCAGGTGCTTTGGAGAATAGGTTGAGGTTGAAGGCAATGCCATGGGGACATGGCAAGAAACAAAGACAGTCAAAGCAATCCTTGTTCCATAGTGTGGTGCCAGAGGGGACATGTTATTAGTTGCAAAGTCGTGTCTGATCCATTGCGACCCCATGGACAACGTTCCTCCAGGCCTTCCTGTCCTCTACCATCTTCTGGAGTCCATTTAAGCTCATGCCTGCTGCTTCAGTGACTCCATCCCACCACCTCATTCTCTGTCGTCCCCTTCTTCTCTTGCCCTCCATCTTTCCCAGCATTAGGCTATTCTCCAGTGAGTCCTTCCTTCGCATTAGGTGGCCAAAGTACTTGAGTTTCAACTTCAGGATCTGGCCTTCTAAAGAGCAGTCGGGGTTGATCTCCTCTAGGACTGACCGGTTGGATCGCCTTGCAGTCCAGGGGACTTGCAGGAGTCTTCTCCAGCACCATAGTTCAAAGGCCTCAGTTCTTTGGCGCTCAGCCTTTCTTATGGTCCAACTTTCACAGCCATGAGGGGACATGGCCAGGGTTCTAAAGGACTATGTCTTAAACTGCAGCAACGTATTTACTAAGAAGACAAGTTAAATTTATGGATTGGCCTGGGTGCAAAACTTCAGAGGACTTGGGCGAATTCAAAATCGGCAAGATGGCGGGTGTGACATACCACCCTCCATTCTGCAGATTTCTGTGCATACACACTCATGAAGGTCCATGTTCTCCAAGTTGGCTTGGAGAGCCTGCTGATGGTTCCTGTTGATTTTTGGCAAGCTGGAACAGGAACCGAGAGACTTATTAATTTATCCCACCGCCTTGCAGAAAAGAAGAAAGAAAAGAACCCACATCGCTTGAATTTCTGCCAGCTGCGCAACTTTTAAGAAGTAGTTCTCTGCCCTGTGTCTGTGTTTATGACAATCTGTGCAGCCTAAGTATTTATAAGCAGGACGTGCTGATTTTCATTGGATAAAACGTATGCTTAGCACATGTTTTGGCTGTCATTAACATTGTTTACAAAGGCACGGTGAAGTCTCTGAGCTCTGTCTCCGAAACAGAAATGAGTCGTTTGAAGCCTGACAAAGCCCCTCATCAGAAGAAATGACAGGGAACTGAAAAATGGGTATCTTAGCAGAAACCACTAAAGAGGGTTGTTGGCAAATTTCTCCAGCTCAGATGGATCCCCAAATCCTTGTTTCATTGAGGAGCAGTTATAGACTTGCCTAGGAAGCATGTTATGCTTTCAAGGACATTATATTAGTATTTAATATTTCTGTGTTGTGTCTGCCTTAAAAATGGCGGTTTGTTTTCAGTACATTCAGTACATAGGGGACTGGAGACTACAACATATAAAGAACGGTTGCTGGAATTGGGTATGTCTAGTTTAATGAAGAGAAGGACGAGGGGGGACAGGATAGCAGAGTTCCAGTATCTCAGGGGCTGCCCCAAAGAAGAAGGAGTCAAGCTATTCTCCAAAGCGCCTGAAGGCAGGACAAGAAGCAAGGGATGGAAACCAATCAAGGAGAGAAGCAACCTAGAACTAAGGAGAAATTTCTTGACAGTTAGAACAATTAACCAGTGGAACACACACACATATATTTTCAGAAAGCCTATCTAGTCAACATCTTAATCTTTTTCTAGTTAGACCCACCCAATCCACTTCCTTACCTGTAGGGCAAACTTGTAGCTGTATTGGTATAATACATAAATTGGGTTGATTTTTAGTTTTCAAACTTGTGTTTGAATGTGTAACCCATCCTGTTTGATAATCTAACTTTTGATGCATTATAAAATGAGGAACATTTAGTCACCATTTCAGGCTTTCCTGAACACAACTAGTCCCAATGCAAATTAATCATTTGCTGACTTGATTTCCCATCTCCTACCAGCTTCTTGTCCTAGAAATGTTCCACAGGTAATTCTGTTAGCACCACAGATTTGAAACATGGTGTCCCTGTTTTCGTGATACAGGTAACTGAGTCAGGGAAAGGAAAACTGAATCAACTGAAGCTGAGATTTAGTTCCAAATACTTCTGGGTTCTGCCTGGGGTTAAAGTAGATTTCTCTAGTTAGTTAGGTCACTGGAAAGACCAAACAGGGAGTTAGTTAACCCTTTTTCATTTGTGCTAGGAATAATTTCCAAGAAAGGCCCCATAAAAGCATGGACTCCCTAGCTCTCTATCTCTCAGGTCATGCTGGTTTTATAACCTTTCCTCCCTCCTTCCCTTCAGTAGTTTCATAGGAATGTGAAAAGAGAATAGAAACAAGTGGAGATAGTTCTGCCTTCTGACCTGTTGGCAAAGAATCAACCCCAAAGATGCTACTAGAGGTAGATTTTTAAATCGTTATCATTTAAATCATAGTCTGCCCAATAACCAGCATTCTTGAATACGTTGCTGACCAAGATAACACGTGCTCTGCCACTTTTTACACCCTGGATGTTTTAGGCTCTGAATTAGCGTGCTTTTGGTTTGGCATGTTGTGTGAATTCACTCATTGTGGCTTGCACAAAGAGGGTTTGTGGTTTAGCAAGTTGTACAAACTCGGGATTTATTTGAATAAATTGGGGCTAATCAAATCACAGTCACAATCACAATCACAACAATAATGATGATGATGATGATGATGATGATGATGATGATGATGATGATGATGATAAAGTTGGAAGGGACCTTGGAGGTCATCGTCCAACCCCCTGCTCAGGCAGGAAACCCTATACCATTTCGGACAAATGGCTGTCCAGTTTCTTCTTAAAAACTTCCAGTGTTGGCGCATTCACCGCTTCTGGAGGCAGGTTGTTCCACTGGTTAATTGTTCTAACTGTCAGGAAGTTTCTCCTTAGTTCTAGGTTGCTTCTCTCTTTGATTAGTTTCCATCCGTTGCTTCTTGTCCTGCCTTCAGGCGCCTTGGAGAATAGCTTGACTCCCTCTTCTTTGGGGCAGCCCCTGAGTTATTGTAACACTGCTATCATGTCCCCCCTCATCCTTCTCTTCGTTAAACTAGACATACCCAATTCCAGCAACCGTTCCTTATATGTTTTAGCCTCCAGTCCCCTAATCATCTTTGTTGCTCTTCTCTGTACTTTTTCTAGAGTCTCAACATCTTTTTTACATCGTGGTGACCAAAAACCGGATGCAGTATTCCAAGTGTGGCCTTACCAAGGCCTTGTAAAGTGGTATTAATACTTCACGTGATCTTGATTCTATCCCTCTGTTAATGCAGCCTGGACAGTATTAGGTAAGTTAGATGCCCTGAATTACTTATCAAAACAATAAGGGCAGGATATAAATAATAAAATAAATAATGAGTGAATGCGGTCTATGTCTTTTTTTGGTGGGTGGTGGGGAGGCTAGTTAGATTTTTATATCCAATGAGAGGATATGACATGTGAAAAGAGGAAATAGAAAAGGAATTCCAGTTAAGAGGGCCCAGCTTTGGGCTCAAGCAAATTCTGCATTGTCAAGGTTCATTCATTATTATCTGCTCTTTAGGTTGGGCTCGTCTTTGCAGTGGAGAAGTGGATCTGCTTTTTTAAAAAATGCCAATACCAAAAATAGCTTCCTAACCTAAATTTCATCTTGGTGCTCTTTTTGCATTATTCTGATTATTTGCACGAATATTATACTTATTATTATTTTTCTTCCTTACTACTTTTGGCCCAAAACCCCTATTACTGCCACTTGCACCAATATGTTTCACTTCGAAATGGAAAAACCTTATGGAAAGTAAAAAAAAGACAGAGATCAGTTTGTAGAGATTAATTTCTTTGGAAATTTTGATGACTAAGAAAGCTCTTGGCTTATGCACCCATAGATTAGGGTTTAAAATCAGACATCAGTTACTGGAAAGCCCTGTAAAGGCATATGTTTTAATTTTAGCCCTCCATTAAGGGCTCTGTGTCTTTTTATGCTGGACCACAAAGATCCAGATAGGGAACAGTTTTCTGTTTCTTTTTGTAGCCAATTATATTATAGCAATTAGTGTCTGTAGTGGACATTCAATCATCCTCTGCATTCACATATAAATAGATTCAGTAGAAGTAAACTCTTTTCATTAAGTCCTGGTCTGATGCAGTAGATTTGGATTGCCCGTGAATGTACAGCTATAGTTATATTCATACTCCAAAAATACAAGACTATTAGCAAAGTGATACAGAAAACTCTAGCTCAGTGGTTCTCAACCTTTTTAAGGCCGCGACCCCAACCGGTCGTAAGTCGAGGACTAAACCGGTCATAAGTCGAGGACTACCCAACCGGTCGTAAGTCGAGGACTTTCCCTGCCTGGGAGCGCCGCACATGCGTGGTTCCGCCCCCTGCGCCGGCCGAGGCGTAGCTGGCAAGCGGCAGAGACGGAGCAGGCCGACCACCAGCTGGCCCAGCCCAAGGGAGGTAAGGCACCCGCCGGAAAAGGGGGAAAAAATGGCGGACAAAAAAATGGCGGACAAAAAAAATGGCAGACAGCCTTGCTTGGCGACCCCCGTGAAATGGTCGATCGACCCCAAATGGGGTCCCGACCCACAGGTTGAGAACCACTGCTCTAGCTCCTTGCTCTCATCTAGTGGATGTCCACAGCTTTGCAGCCTGGATGTGGTTTACCTAATAACGCAGAGCTGACATATTTTCCTTCTGGTTTGGTTTTTATACGCTGCCATTTGTGACATCCATATGCATTCATTTATCCGTAGAAAAATACTGGCTGGTGATAACAGAGAACCTTAATTATGGCAAAACAACAGGTTGGGAGATAGTAAAACTGTTCCTAGACTTAACCAGACTGCAGGAGAGAAAATCACAGGGTTAGGTTCCCTATATTAAAAAAAATAAACACAAACTTCTACAAAACAGTCCAAGTTTAGGCTTTCCCCCCAGATCTAAATATGATGATGTGTGTGTCTGTACTGTATCGTTTAAAGTAGAAGATGTTGGTCTTTCTCCTCCACTGCAATCATAGGTGTTTTGGTCTAGCAACAGGTTCAACCACCTCTTGTGATAATGGATGAAGTCCTCCAGAAGAATCCTTTTCCTTTTGTGTCTCATGTGGTTTTTGTCATCCTTTTACATATGTTGGTATTCTGGAAGGAGCAGCTAAGTAGAAGGATCTCTGTATTGTGGTGTCTCCTTGAAGCATGACAGATGAGATTATTCCCAGATGTATTTCCAGCAGCCCAGGATGGATGTGGTAAACTCCATGATGAAAACCAAACCCAAGGCCAGATGTGCTGGGCCCAGTTCAGCATTGTGCACATCTGCTTCCAAGAATGTCCCAGAACAAACGATTCCTCAGCCTTTCACTATTGATAAAAAAGGCATTCTTTATACTAAGCCAATGTCTATCTGGTGAAGGTCTTTATCTCCAAATAAATTGCCTTAAGGATACCTCACAGTTTCACCCTGCCACGAGTCTGAAGAAGATGCTGAAGAAGAAGCTCAAAGATTTCCAACTCTCAAACCTCAACTGCTGTTGGTTGGGGTGGATCAAATAGGCATTGTTCTCCATCGTGACTATTGTTTTTGATGGAGTTAATGTTTGGTCAGATTTTTGCTTTTGATGCTTCTGTTTGAAGACGTAGAACTTCTAATAGATTTTGAAGGTAGGGCTGCTAGTTGATCTGAGAAATTAGTACCGCTTATATATCTTAATTATATATAATTGTTGGTACCACTTTATTTAGCCTTAGTAAGACCACACTTCAAATACTGTATCCAGTTTTGGTCCCATAAAATATAAAAAAGATGTTGAGACTCTGGAAAGAGTGCAGAGAAGAGCAACAAAGATGATTAGAGGGTGGGAGGCTAAAACTTATGAAGAACACTGGCAGGAATTAAGTATGTCTAGTCTAATGAAAAGAAGGACTAGGGGTGACATGATAGGAGTGTTCCAATATTTGAGGGGCTGCCACAAAGAAGAGGGGGTCAACTTATTTTCCAAAGCACCAGAAGGCAAGACAAGAAGCAATGGATGAAATCTAATCAAGGAGAGAAGCAACTTAGAACTTAGGAGAAATTTCCTAACCTTGAGAACAATTAACCAGTGGAACAGCTTGTCTTCAGAAGTTGTGGGTGCTCCATCTCTGGAGACTTTTAAGAAGACATGGGCAGCCACTTGTCTGGAATGGCATAGAGTCTCCTGCTTGATCAGGAGGTTGGACTAGAAGACCTCCAGGGCCTCTCCCTAATTCTGTTATTCAGTTATCCTAGGCCTGACATTTTGAGATGACTCTTTAAGCCTTTGCACTGTTGGGTTGGTGCTAGAAAACTAAACAGCTCTAGTGAAATATCAAAGTGTTCTTTCGGCAGTTAGGGTTTCTGCATAGGGTCACTGATTTTCTTAGAGGGGAAAAAAACACAAATGAAAAGTAAAGCACACCAAGACAAAATGCATTAGCTTTTACAAAGAAGCTGCTTTGCTAACAGCTCATCATCTATGCATGGAGTGGAAACTCTGGAGACTTCCAATATTTCTGTAATATGTTTGTTATAAATGAATAATACAGCCACCCTACCCATCTTCCAAAACAGCAAGAGTCCTTTTCTCCAGGCACCTTTTAAATAGCAGTTAGAATAAAAGGCAAGTCCAAATTAGACACACAAAAAGCAGCACGGGTACAGTTTGAGCTACAGTCATCCCATTAGCTTATCCAGAGGAGCAGGGGAGGTTAGGAAGAAGCATGTAAGGAAAGGATAGGAAATCTATAGAATACTGAATAAAAGAGTTGGAAGGGGTCTTGGAGGTCTTCTAGTCTGACCCCCTGCTTGAGTAGGAGTCCCTATTACAGGTAGACCTCCACATATGACCACAATTGCGCCCAAAATTTCGGTTGCTAAGTCAAATAGTTGTTAACTGAGTTTTACCCCATTTTACCAACTTTCTTGCCACAGTTGTTAAATGAATCACTGCAGTTGTTAAGTTAGTAACACGGTTGTTAAGTGAATCTGGCCTCCCCCATTGATTTTGCTTGTCAGAAGGTTGCAAAAGAGGATCACGTGACCCCAGGACTCTGCAACCATCATAAATAGGAGTCAACTGCCAAGCGTCTGAATTTTGGTCACGTGACCCTGGGGATGTCGCAGCGGTAAGTGCAAAAAAGGTTCATAAGTCAGTGCTATTTTTTTCCAGTGCCGTTGTGAGTTGGAACGGTGGTCAAACGAATGGTTGTAAGTTGAGGACTGCCTGTACTATTCTGAACAAATGGCCGTAATCTTTTCTTTTTTAATCTCATCTTTTCCTCTGCCTGATGTCTGAAAAAAACATCCATCTAAGGATACCCACACAGGAGTGGGGGGGGGGGCAGGAACAAGGAAAAACACCTAGCTGATGTTAATGACATGACTTGAATTGGACCACTGTGAACCCATATACAATAATAATAATAATAATAATAATAATAATAATAATAATAATAATAATAATAATAATAATAATAATAATAGTAGTAGTAGTAGTAGTAGTAGTAGTAGTAGTAGTAGTAGTAGTAGTAGTAGTAGTAATAAAGTTGGAAGGGATCTTGGAGGTCATCGAGTCCAACCCCCTGCTCAGGCAGGAAACCCTATACCATTTTGGACAAATGGGGTAAAACTCCTCTTAAAAACTTCCAGTGTTGGAGCATTCACCGCTTCTGGAGGCAGGTTGTTCCACTGGTTAATTGTTCTCACTGTCAGGAAGTTTCTCCTTTGTTCTAGGTTGCTTCTCTCCTTGATTAGTTTCTATCCGTTGCTTCTTGTCCTGCCTTCAGGTGCTTTGGAGAATAGCTTGACTCCCTCTTCTTTGGGGCAGCCCCTGAGATATTGGAAGGCTGCTATCATGTCCCCCCTCATCCTTCTCTTCATTAAACATACCCAATTCCAGCAACCGTTCCTTATATGTTTTATCCTCCAGTCCCCTGATCATCTTTGTTGCTCTTCTCTGCACTTTTTCTAGGGTCTCAACATCTTTTTTACATCGTGATGACCAAAACTGGATGCCGTATTCCAAGTGTGGCCTTACCACGGCATTGTAAAGTGGTATTAATACTTATGGACTTACATGATCCTTCAGGATATCTTTAGAAGCCTTCATGAATATAGAAAGTGCTGGATATTAAAACCAGAGGCCTTCCATTAGTAGTTCCATATTTTTGGAGCTGTCTCCTTTTAAAACATCACACGTTTTATTTCTGGCTCTGAAGGGAGACCTAAAAATAACCTGCAAAGGAGATCATTCTGGCCATAGATCCAGACATTAGAGTTTTAAAAAAAAAACCCAAGATGAAGTCATGTTGTTCCCAAACACGCCTTGCAGCATCTCGGATGCTTCCTTTGCTGGCAAGAGTTTTCTGCTTGTCTGCCTCATTCACATGGAACCTGCCACTGATGCTCAAATGTCTCTGGGTGGTTTTTGAGATCGTTGGGTCGTTGGTGACTGCAGAAGGATGTTACGTCTGCCGTTGTTCTCGTCTGTTGCACATCTTTCCATCACTTGGACATCTCCCTGCCAGCCCACATTTTTCCTTCTGAAAGTGTTCCATGCGAGGAGTTCCGTTCTCATTTCTTCCTTTGGAATCGAACGGAAGAGTGGAAACCATGGAGGCGGCAGACTGCTGGAAAGATGATTGTGTACTAAAAAACAGGACGTGACTCTCCTCGGCCACTTCATCATTCACTAAAAGCAACAATGTGACCCTCCCGTTCTGAGACTTTTACTGGACCACTCCTTTTTCCTTTTAAAAAAAATTGCTAAAACAAAACCTCTCTCACTCTAGTGGATGGGAACAGGTAGGGAAGACATGCAAGATAATATTTTTTGCAGGAAATGATTTTGAATGCAACAGGCCTGTGCTCCAAATGATGAAACACATTCAACTTTATTGGCAGATTAGGCCTGTTCATTCCTTTCTTGGGCAAGACACGTTTTAGGTCTCCAAGAGTGATGTCAACCATCCTGGATAAACCAAACAGGAAACACAACTAGATGAACTAAATTTATCTTATTGTAAGGCTACATTAACAGACTCTTGCAAGTTTGAAAGTACAGACTTCCTGACATCACTATTAATTGTCTGATCACTTAGGGCAGGTCCTTTTAAAGTTTCATTCTCTGATTGTTGAACTACTGTGGGTTCCTCCCTCTCTTGTCTGATCATTCCCTAGGCAGCATCTCTTTCCCCCAAGGTCACCCACACATTCCATTACAAAAGAGCTAGAAGAATACTGTCTCATCCCAAGCAAAATTTTGCTGTCTCATTATATCATCTTCTTCTTCTTCTTCTTCTTCTTCTTCTTCTTCTTCTTCTTCTTCTTCTTCTTCTTCTTCTTCTTCTTCTTCTTCTTCTTCTTCTTCTTCTTCTTCTTCTTCTTCTTCTTCTTCTTCTTCTTCTTCTTCTTCTTCTTCTTCTTCTTCTTCTTCTTCTTCTTCTTCTTCTTCTTCTTCTTCTTCTTCTTCTTCNGAATACTGTCTCATCCCAAGCAAAATTTTGCTGTCTCATTATATCTTCTTCTTCTTCTTCTTCTTCTTCTTCTTCTTCTTCTTCTTCTTCTTCTTCTTCTTCTTCTTCTTCTTCTTCTTCTTCTTCTTCTTCTTCTTCTTCTTCTTCTTCTTCTTCTTCTTCTTCTTCTTCTTCTTCTTCTTCTTCTTCTTCTTCTTCTGCTCCTCCTCCTTCTCATCCTTCTCCTTCTCCTCCTCCTCCATCTTCTCCTCCTCCTCCTCCTCCTCCTCTTCTTCCTCTTCCTCCTCCTCCTTCTCCACCTCTATCTCCTTCTGCTTCTCCTCCTCCTCCTCCTCCTCTTTTTTGTACCTTCAATTCAGTTTTGACTCCTGGGGACTGCCTGGACCTGTCCCTGCAGATCTTGTCTTGGCAAGATTTTGGAAATAATTCCCTATGGCTTCTTATGGTGGCTCATGACCACACAGCTGGACTCATGCCTACTATCCATACGATGTCATCCTCCATACCATACCACCATCCTGCTTGTAGATAAATAAACCCACTTATTACATTCTTTCCTCGCTGGTTGGTGCATGATGAGTGGCAGCTTTTCTTAAACTTTAATTCCAAGGCAATCCTGGTGGCTACCTGTGCAAAAATCTGATAGTTTTATTGAGGAATAGATGTCTCAGAGCCACTGTCTGTACATTTGCCATTCATCTCAGCGCAGAAACCCTGCTCTTCAACAACCCTGCTCTTTAGTGGCGGCATATTTGTTCAAAACCAGCATTTGTCTTTCCCTTCACATCAAAACCTAGCCTGATTATGATTTATGACTTCCTTGAGTGGTAAGAAAAACATCTTCCTTCTTTCCTTTGCAGCAATGATTTATTGTTCCAAGGTTTTTTTAAAAATGTTTGGAAGGATTGATTAAAATTCAGTGGAGGTTCTGCTTTGCTTGGCGGTCAGCATCTTAGCAAAAATAGTATCTATGAAAGAGGTTAAGTTTGCTATTTACTTTATTTGTGAAAGCAGGTGGTGGACTGGTAGAAACTGAGGATAGCTGGATTTTGGGCCCGGTTTCTAGGTTTTGGCCCCAGTTTCTAGGTTCTTGCTCACCTAGAAAAGGAAAGCGCTTTAAATTTCCTTTCTTGACCAACTGCATCTGTGATGGAAAATTGGAAGACATTCTCTGCACTGAAGATCTGCTGTAGAAATATGTCCCAGGACCTCTTCCAATTATTGTTCCCATCCACCAGCCACCCACTTGCTTTCCTGTTAATCCCATCTGTTCAGAAAGGCCAGCTATCCTTAAACCTCAGAGAAAAGCAAAGTTCTGAAAAGTTTTTCGGTCAATCAGCAAAGGATTTTGCTGGAATTCTTTTTTCTGGTTCTCCTTTGGTTTGGCCAGCGTGGTAGCTATTTTGCTGAACTCAAAAAGCTAAGCAGGGTTGAACTAGGTTTATACTAAGATGGGAAACAGGAAATCCCAAGGCTGACAAGTTGACAGGAAAGCTGAAAAAATAACTCAGCACAAGACCGACGACTTCCATACAGTTGCCAGGGAAACTTACAAGGATGCTTCTACGAAGTCATCGAGTAAGCTTGAATCACAGTTGTTGCTTTGATATATATTCTGTTTTTACTTTTTTCAAAAGGCCGATCTGCGCCTGAAATTTCACAGCCAAAGTTTAAAGCAAGCTACAGATTAATACAGATTGAGATTAATGACTGAACCCAGTCGCAGAAGAATGGAAAAACGGAGACCCAGAAAACTGGATTTTTCTTCATTACATTTGTAAAGTTAAAGATATTTTCACATTGCAAAACTAAATTTATAGAATACATGTGAATAGCGTGATTACTTTAATTCATGTTAAGGGTAGATTATATATACCAAGGTGTGGTTTATGATTATTACTTGTTATTATTCTTATTTGGCATCTAAGCTCCATGTCTACTTTTATATCTTTGCCTAAATACACACACAGACACAGACACACACACATATATATATTTCCTGACAGTTAGAACAATTAATAAGTGGAACGATTTGCCTCCAGAAGTTGTGAACGCTCTAACACTGGAAGTTTTTGAGAAGAGACTGGACAACCATTTGTGTAAAATGGTATAAAGTAGGGGGTTGGACTAGAAGACCTCCAAGGTCCCTTCCAACTCTATCATTCTGTCTGTTATTCTGGTGTGTGTGTGTGTGTGTGTATGCATTTTTATGTACTGTATATACATCTACATATTATATATAGAAAAAAATATAACTCATGACATGATTCTAGAAAATTCTTATAACATGATAAATTTATTATCTGTGGGAGAGCTACTCTATTTTTTTTAATAAGTCATCCAACATAAACGAAGAAATGCATTTTCTTATAACTTGATCTGACATTCACCTGAACCCTCTTTTTTCTTCTGATGTCTTCTTGGGATGACAATGTCAACTGAAGGCAGAGTTACACTGGTATTAGATGACATCTGCCTGTCTTCTTGACGAAACTCATTATGCGTGCACAACCTGTGCTCCAGACACGATTTTACTTTTACAAATCCTATTTTTCTTCCTCTGAGTCCGTGGAATATCTTCAGGCGGGGGCCCACTGTGGCTCAACGTTATGGTGCTCTCTGTGTCATTTACATGGTTCAGCTAGGGAAAATGCCCATTATTTACAGAATCGGGAGAATTTTCTATGGACTTTATGAAACCGAATAGAAGCCCTGATAAAATTGATTAGATTGGCCTGCTAAATTAAGTTGTGAAATTGATTAGAAAGAGTCACTCTCTAGGGAAATTAATGGAAGGCCTAGCCTCCATTTTGTATCTGGCTGGGAGGGGAGACTAATTAAATCTGACCACATGCCTGCTTGCCAGTAACATTTTATTTTTATTTTTTTTATTACTTTTATATTGTGTTTTTTTTTCCTGTAACCCACCTTGAGTCACCGGGAGTGAGCAGACGGCAATATAAATTTTCCAAATAAATTGTAAATTTTGTTTCTCAGTACAATCACAGCCAATTTCTTTAAAATGGAAGTAAAAAGAGTGCATTGCTGGTTTTTTTCTCCCATATGAACAGTATTCTCAGCTACTCTCATTTGTGTGGTCCTGTGTGTCAAAGAAGCAACAATTGCTTTGGAACAAATACTGACATCACATTGCACATACGTGAAGAAGGTATTCAAGTAGATCAGAAGGGAGACCAAAAGAAAACAACAACAACAGCAACAGTTAGAACAATTAACCAGTGGAACAACCTGCCTCCAGAAGCGGTGAATGTTCCAACACTGGAAGTCTTTAAGAAGAGACTGGACAGCCATTTGTCTGAAATGGTGTAGGGTTCCTGCCTGAGCAGAGGGTTGGACTCGATGACCTCCAAGGTCCCTTCCAACTTTATTATTATTATTATTAACAAAAAAAGATGCATGGGGTCCAGCTATCTGTTAAAAAGAAGTCCTGTATCCCCAACCACATGTGAAGAACATGCCTGTTTACCTTCACCTAGAAACCAAATAGGGGAGATATGATAGCATTATTCCAGTATCTGAGGGGCTGCCACAAAGAAGAGGGGGTCACATTATTCACCAGAGCACCAGAGGGAAGGACGAGAAACAATGGTTGGAAGCTGATCAAAGAGAGAAGCAACCTGCAACTAAGGAGAAACTTCCCGACAGTGAGGACAATCAACCAGTGGAACAGCTTGCCACCAGAAATTGTGGGAGCTCCATCACTGGAAGTGTTTAAAAAGAGACTGGACCATCACCTGTCTGAGATGGTATAGGTCCTCCTGCTTGAGCAGGAGGCTGGACTAAAAGACCTCATGTTGGCTGGGGAATTCTGGGAATCCATACATTTGGAGATCATCCAAGTTACAGAAGGTTGATCTGGGGATGTTGGTTTACAGACTGGTTAGAGCAGCATTTTTTCAATCCCGGCACCTTTAACATGTGTGCACTTCAACTCCCAGAATTCAATGGGTTAGTGTGCGCTAACCCTAAGCCATTAATCATAGTTTTCAAACCACAATGGATGGCTTCACTCAAGTCAAAACTAAACATTGTATATTACTGCTAGAGAAAATGTGGGGGTACATGACTTTTTGTAGTCTGGGATTTTTCTCCCAGACAAATAACACATTGAGCTTGTCATCAGCTTTTTGTTGACATATTTGGATACACATCTCCTTGACAGAATTTCATCAAACCAGACACGATGGACCTGCAAAATCACTTACTGGGTGTTATTGGACACGTCAACCTGCCTGCCCTTTGACTGAGCCTTAGAAACTGGCATAAGGATGGATGTAAAAGGAGAGTTTTTCATTCCATCCAAGTAGCAAAACGGGCTGGTCTGATCCTCTTTCTTTCCGGGTGCTAAGACATTAGTTCTTCTCCTGCTTTCAGATATGGGTCCTTACAGTGTTTCTCTTTTATAAAATATATATTTTATTAAAAGTTTTTTTTTAACATAAAATAATAGAAATAAAGACATTGGGGAAAAACTTTTTTCAGTGCAGTAAGGTATAGTATCAACTTTTTTACATAGCAAATGGTAACTATTAGCTATTTTTATAGCAGTAACCCACTTAATTGTAAAAACCCAAGGTTAAAATTTCTTTTTTTTTCTCTCTCTCTTTTGTACAGAAACTTTAGAAGTGACTTCCAAATAACCACAAAGCTATTTACAACCACTTAAATATGAGTCAACAGGCTACTATAGCCGCCCAAAAAGCCAGTGCAATCCTTGGCTGCATTAACAGAGGGATAGAATCAAGATCACATGACATTTTAGTACT
>NW_015389837.1:68542-71647 GCF_001527695.2 Protobothrops mucrosquamatus
AACCCAAGGTTAAAATTTCTTTTTTTTTCTCTCTCTCTTTTGTACAGAAACTTTAGAAGTGACTTCCAAATAACCACAAAGCTATTTACAACCACTTAAATATGAGTCAACAGGCTACTATAGCCGCCCAAAAAGCCAGTGCAATCCTTGGCTGCATTAACAGAGGGATAGAATCAAGATCACATGACATTTTAGTACTTCTTTACAAAGCCTTAGTAAGACCACACTTGGAATAACACATCCAGTTTTGGTCACCACAATATAATAAAAAGTGTTGAGATTCTGGAAAGAATGCAGAGAAGAGTGACAAGAATGATTAGAGGGCTGGAGGCTAAAATATATGAAGAACGGTTTCAGGCATTGGATATGTCTAGTCTAATGAAAAGAAGGACTAGTGTTCCAATATTTAAGGGGTTGCCACAAAGAAGAGGGGGTCAACTTATTTTCCAAAGCACCAGAAGGCAAGACAAGATGCAATGGATGGAAACTAACCGAGGAGAGAAGCAATCTAGAGCTAAGGAGAAATTTCCTGATAGTGAGAACAATCAACCAGTGGAACAACTTGCCTTCAGAAGTTGTGGGTCTCCATCACTGGAGGCTTTTAAGAAGAGACTGGACAGCCATTTGCCTGAAATCGTATATGGTCTTCTGCTTGAGCAGGAGATTAGACTAGAAGACCTCCAAGGGCCCTTCCAATGCTGGTATTCTATATTCTGGTCCCTAATTAGAGTGGTCTAATTAGCTATTTCTGCCAGTTCCACCCTCTTCTCAATCCTTTCCTCCATTGTGGGGATTAACGTCTGGTTTCTAACAGCTCTGAGTTTAGAACGGATTTGAAAGAACAGATGGGAAACTGTGTCTCAAGAAGGTGAGACGCAACTGCATTTTTCTTTCCATTTGTATGAAAAGGAAAAGGAGGGGGGAAAAAAATCTCCAGAGACCTTCTGCTAAATTCTTACTCAATGTTGCAGAGGAGACCCAAAAAAAAAAAAGAAGAAGAAGAAAACTCTCTTCCAGGAACCCTAATTTCTCTCCCTTAGAGCGGAAAATATCTTCCTCATATTTTTTTTTTACAAACCTCATCAGTAAAGGCAATGTGGAAAACCACTGGAAAAAAAATTCCACTTCTTCATTTTTAGGCAGAAACTTCCTGGCCAAGTCTGGGGAGCTGTATATACTGTATTTGCAAGTGGCTCTATGTCTCTGTGTGTTTGTGTGTGTGTTTGTGTGTGTGTGCTGTGTGAGTTCCCGTGCTAATGCAGATGTACAAATACTTGCTCCAAGCCTTGGCACTTAAATTACTCCCACTCAGACAAACTCTGAGACTTAAGAGATATCCTCACTGCCCTTCTTCAGCCGTAGAACCACTGTAGATACTATAGTTTTCATCCCTGGAGTCAAGACTACACAGTCTAATGCACCATGAGAAGAAGCCAGGGAGATGAATGTTAGGAAAAACTTCCTAACAGTTGGAATATCTTGATAGGAGAGCCAGCACCAGAGATCTAGTGAGCTCAACAGAAGAGAAAACTTTAAATTCCTACCACACAGAAGAGCACCATTAGGGTTTGATTGACTTACAAGTCTCCACTCAAATCTGGAATTCTAGGAGACGACAGAAGAATTGTCTTCCTAGTTTTTTTTAATAGCATTCTTGCTGGTGGTCCTACCTGAAATTTTGTAGATCAGATTGGGCAAAAGAAAAAGAGGCAGGTGATGGGGCAGAGAAGAAATGGAGATTCTTTGAAGGAAACTGTGGCAAAGAGAGAGAGATGCGAAAGTCCAGTGCCTGGACTACAAGTTTGACCTCCAAATGGGGCGTGTCTCGAGGCCAAAATGTTGGTCCCTCTAGAATTGGAGTGATCTAAGGAACCCACAGATTCCTCCCTTGGTATCCATCAACTCCATGCACAGTTGTCTGTAGAAGCAAACAAACTGATAGATTTGGTATTCTCTCAAAATCATCTTGATTTCCAAGAATGCCTCCGCTAAGGATAGGACATTGTGAGGTTGCAAAAGGGGCAGGAATGATTTGTTTGCCCTCCATTTTTCAGTGATGGGGCTGTAGCTGAAAGAGAAATAGCTGTGTGAAGCTTATGGGGGACTTAATGTTTTAAGGAAGAAACTTGGGCTCCTACAGCGCAGTGGGATTGAGCAGGACGATCTTCAACCCTTGCAACCAGCAGGCTGTTCAGTGTCCATGCCTGCTCCAGAATCAGACAGAGAACATGCCCAGCATCCAACGACATCTTTAAAGTAATGCATCATTTGGCTCCGAGAAGACCTTTTGCTCGCCTGCTGTTCACAATGCGCTCCCCAACTGTACAACATGTGGCCTGGGGCTTTGCCAGAGAAATGCTGAAGAGAGTGTGAAATCTTTAGGTTTCACAGCTGACCAAATTCCTCAACCAGTCCAGCTGTCATTCTGTTCCATTCAGAGGGAAAGTTACTGTTTTCCTGTCCCAGAGCCGGAACAAATTTAGAGCTATTCCAAAAATCTGCTGGCCCTGCTCAGTGCAGTACAACACCCTGAGCAAATGCCAAGCGCCCCAAAGTTCATGAGATCTTCATGAGCAGGGAAATCTGTGGACTAACAATAACAACAACAAAAAAACCCTACAGTTTAGGAGTGCAGTGATTCTCAAGGAATGGATACTGGAGCGTAGGAACAGCTGGAGACAGTAATGTACCTGGGGGTAGACCTAAAACCTGAGCTCCACGAGAACCTTTCCTGTTTCCTCCAGAGACCTTCCAAAGTTTGCTACTGCTGAACGGTAGGTTTTCAGTAAGGTAGAAGGGACTAATCTTGGAAGTCAACCTTACCGGCTACATTCAGCTGATTTGGTTTGATTTCAATTTAAATGAATTTGAACCAAATTTAGATTTCGCGTTGACCTCATCTACTTATGTAGCTCTTTCAGGAACATGGTTATCATCACATGGTTCAAAAGCTCCAGCAGCATTCTGGCAAGAAGAAATTGGGTTCTTTGATCAAGAATGCAAATCATTCAGCATCAGGTTTCAAATGAGAGTCTTCCTTCCTTCCTTCCTTCCTTCCTTCCTTCCTTCCTTCCTTCCTTCCTTCCTTCCTTCCTTCCTCCCTTC
>NW_015389837.1:72682-79464 GCF_001527695.2 Protobothrops mucrosquamatus
CCTTTCCTTCCTTCCCTCCCTCCCTCTTTTTGGCCAACATTTTTTAGCTGATGGGTACTTTTGGGGTGTTGGGAATATGTTGCAGGCACTCTGGCAAATAGTCATCGTGGTAATTTAGACAACCACAAACCATCATCTGCACAACAAAAATAGTGAGGTTCCTCCCCCACACCCCAGGATCTCTTCAACAAACTCTGACCTTTCCGTATTTGGGGAGGATGTGGTGGAACACTTCCACACAAAGCCCTGAATTACAGTCACATGAGGCTACCTGCCAAAAATTTCAAGGCTCCTTGAAAATAAATATGATGTTTGTTCCTGGTGCTTTGCTTTGCATCTGCTGCATAGAGGGATTTGTTCATGGAATCATCATCTTGAAAAAAATTACCCAATATAATGAGTCAATGAAGAGAGAGCTGGGTGGTCACAAGTTGGCACCTAGATCTATTTTGGCTGGCAGAAGCTTGCTTGCTTCTCAAAGCTCTTTCCTTACCTACCTTGAATTGAATGCCAAGAATTAAAGCCATGTCCTAATATGTACCGAGGAAGACCTAGAACCCTAAAAAACACAACACCATTCCATCTTCTATTTCAGTTTTGACAAGAAACTGTTGAGAAAAAAAAAAGGCAAACAGTTCTGGAAACTGTCAGGATGAAGCAGCAGATTGCAAGCAGTTGGAACATGTCTCCCGTGTTAGATTTGTTAGCACAACACAGAAAATAAACATAAACGATCTACTCATTACACTCTACTCACAGCAACACAATGGAATACAGTACAATTCAGAACACAGGAGGCTCCCTGGAGAAATGAACCCAGAGTCAGGTCCAGCCAAGGAGACATATGTGTGGGAAGGGATCGTTCTTGGGCCAGAGTGCATGATAGCAAAAACAATGGCGCTCTTTTGCATCCATATGGACTCCTGGCTCAGTTGGAATGGAATCTTGCTTCACTGATGACCTCTTTCTTCCCCCAGGCCAGGCCTTGGAGCGCAGCAGGAGATGGACAAAACTCCAAGGCCCAGCTGAGTTTTGATCAGGTCCAGCAGATCAGGCCTTCCTGTTTATGGACTGTCCGTTGCCAGAAGTGTTTTTCCTTTGTGGATCACAGAATCTGAAACTTAGAAAGAGAACGAGCTTAGAATTTAGTATTAGAAAACCAAGTGGAATACAAAGGTGTGTTGTGGATCCATTCAAACAAGTAGACCAGTGGTGGCGAACCTATGGCACACGTGCCAGAGGCGGCACTCAGAGCCCTCTCTGTGGGCATGCGCGCCATGCCCTGGAGATGGCAACCGTCCCTCTTCAACCAGCCGCCCACTAACTCGCCGAGGTCCCACATGGCTGGGTGCATCCCAGCACCCATGCGCTCGCTGGCCTCTCTGTGTGGGGGCCGATGGTGTCAGGCAGCAGCCGTCCCGGCCCCTGACTCACCTTGCCCTGTGACAATGGCACCCCCGCCTTGCCTCCCCTTGCCTTGTGAGCCTCCTGCCCACCGCCCCACCTGCCAGAGACCCCCTGGATCTCCCCCAACCCTGCCCAGCCCCCACAGGCGTCCCTCCCTACGAGCAACATCAAGGAGATCACGCCCACTTTGGCCACACCCACCCAGTCTGCCATGACCACCACAGCCACGCCCACCCAGTGGGCCACGCCCATCTGGCACCTGGCGATAAATAAGTGGGTTTTGGGTTGCAGTTTGGGCACTCGGTCTCTAAAAGGTTTGCCATCACTGAAGTAGATGATAACAAGTATTGCCTGCATCTACAGTAGGTAGCAATATGAACATTATTATAATTTATATTCCACCCTTCTTCCAGTAAGCTGTCAGGCACCAAACATGAAATTCCAATTAAACTGATTCATTACCACTTATGCCTATGCACAGGAATCTACTCAACTAATGGTTAGCACTATTTTGGTGCTAGATAAGGATCAACGGATTTCAACAGGGCTTGGACTTAGTCTGTTTGCGGCTATGTAGAGACGCTAGACTGATTCCTCTTTTGACGCCGCCCCAGGTTCTCCTACATCATCATATATAAATACTCTTTTCTCCCATTTTTCTTCACAACAAACCTGTGACATAACCTGAGAAACACTAGCTGCTCCAAAGTCATCCTTAAAATTTCATAGTCTCCAAGTCTATCAATTTAAATGTTACATCACGCTGCTAGAAATGTATTGTTCATTAACTGTCTTTTTCTTTGTTATGATGTTCCTTTATATGTGAGAGGTTTAGAAGTATCTCTTTAAGCTTATTTTAGATCAAATTAACAATTCCTGCATCCAGCTTCACTACTGACACTTTGAGAAATATTTTATTTTTATTGTTAATGGCCAAGTTGAAGAGGTCCGGGCACTAGAAATGAACAACGAGTTATACTACAGAAGATTGGCTGGCAAAAGTTTAGAAAATATCTATCATGGAAATTGATGAATCTACTGAGTGGAAGGATGAGAATGGCTGGCTCAGGAATTCTGGGAGCTGAAGTCCACAAGTCCACAATCCCTCTGCATTAACAGAGGGATAGAATCAAGATCACGTGAAGTGTTAATACCACTTTACAATGCCTTGGTAAGGCCACACTTGGAATACTGCATCCAGTTTTGGTCACCGCGATGTAAAAAAGGTGTTGAGACTTTGGAAAGAGTACAGAGAAGAGCAACAAAGATGATCAGGGGACTGGAGGCTAAAGCATATAAGGAACGGCTGCTGGAATTGGGTATGTCTAGTCTAATGAAGAGAAGGACGAGGGGGGACATGATAGCAGTGTTCCAGTATCTCAGGGGCTGCCACAAAGAAGAGGGAGTCAAGCTATTTTTCAAAGCGCCTGGAGGCAGGACAAGAAGCAACGGGTGGAAACTAATCAAGGAGAGAAGCAACCTAGAACTAAGGAGAAACTTCCTGGCAGTGAGAACAATTAACCAGTGGAACAACCTGCCTCCAGAAGCGGTGAATGCTCCAACACTGGAAGTTTTTAAGAAGAGACTGGACAGCCATTTGTCTGAAATGGTATAGGGTTTCCTGCCTGAGCAGGGGGTTGGACTTGATGACCTTCAAGGTCCCTTCCAACTTTACTATTATTATTATTATTATTAAGTCATAAAAGAGCCAAGGTTGCCTACCTCTGCCCTATACCATTTCAGACAAATGGTTGTCCAGTCTCTTCTGAGATTGAGATAAGAATCTGCGAGTCAGCTTTGCATACAGCCACCGTACTTCCCAGCCTGATTTTAAAAAATGAAAGCCCTTTTACTCTCCCCAAGGGCATAATTATGTTTTGCATCGTAAGAGTAACTCTAATAATTAAATAAAGCAAAATTGATTCGGAGCATTTCCTAGGGGAACCCCCAGGCTGATTGACTGCTGGTGGCATTCTCTTCGCAAGAGAAATACGATGCCACCTACATTCGCCCCTTGTTAAAGTCAAAATCCAAGCCATGGATTTACGCCAACGGGACAGTGACTTAATCACCACCTGCCAGCATGAACTACATAAACCTTTCCCTGGCTGAACTCTTCATCCATCTGCAAAAAAATTGTCCAAGGGGAGGTAGAAGTTGGCAGCCAACTGAACTTCTTTCCCTCTGCAAGCTCCATACCTGACTTTTACCAGATGCTGTTTGTCAGCCCACTCTCCACTCCATGTGTCAGCGACAGAAGGAATACAAGCCATGAATGTTCTGCTCCAGGCTTTCTGGCCTTTTCCTCCTCTCCTCCTCCTCCTCCTCCTCCTCCTCCTCCTTTCCTAACCTCAGACCGGATACACCAGTTCCAGGACAGGAATATGTGTCCCCTGAGTCCAGAGTCAAATCTGGAATTCATATACTCTGTAAATACACTTTATTAAATGCAGGGATCAAGAAAGGGCTTGAAATGGTTCTATCGAAGAGTTCGACAGTCACAACACTGGGATCTGAAGGATCAAGTTCCGTGGGTAAGGCCGACCGTGAAATATTGGGTAGTTCCATGCTTTGGAATTTGTCTCTTTCCTCCCTGTGACTTCTGATAGTTAAAAATTCAGCTGGAACAAGAGACCGTTTGTGTACACACGTGCACAGAACTTTCTTTACCCTCGTTGGCTTTCTATAAAGCTGTCTCTCTTGCTAGGACCATTTCGACCCAACTTGCAAGTAGATAAAGACATGAAAAGACAAGTTTTTTTTCCCCCCCATGTACTGGGTCACTTACGGCCTCGTCCAAATGAATCCCAATTTCATAGTTCCTTACTTCGATCCACTTTAGGATTTTTATTTCAAGGATCTGCTGAACTTGTAGGACATTATCTTATCCTGTGAGGTGTGATCTGTCCAGTTGGCAAGACTCACACAACGTGCTAAACTCTCAATTAGAGATAACCAGATAAAACTAATACGCTCGGATAGCATACTGTGCTTAAGTCACATTCCTCCCATCTTTTGGCTTACTGTAGCTTGTTCGCACAACATGCTAAGACAATAAGTGGGCTTTTCATAGCAGGTGGAACTGCCAACAATCCAATCTCCTTTTAGCTTAATGTATTGTACAAAGTCAGGTGTTCAGAATTATCTATGCCAGTGGTTCTCAGCCTTTTGTTCACCACAGACCTTATTTAAATACATTTTCTGGCCACAGACCGTGGCCACTTAACTCAAGATTTAAATCATTTCTTCAAGCCTTCGTGGGCCCCTTGTGATGATGTCATGAACCCCCTGGTGTCCAGGGACTACAGGTTGAGAACCCACTGATCTATGCCAATGGGAGGTAAACAATTGTTTGCGAACTACTCACAGGTGACTAGATGATTTGAAATAGATTGGCAACACCTATCTATTTCACCAATTCTACCCCCCCCCAGCTATTTAATGATAGCATCTACTAGAATCTTGGAAGAGTATTAACCTGATGTAGGTTTCTCTTTCCATATAAAACCTATCCTGGTATCAAGCATATGGGGATTCAGGAATATGTGGTTTGCTTGTAAGCCACTTGTAACTGTATGAGTTGTCAACTGCAGTTGGACCCAGAGTTGGTGAACCTCTAGACCACAAAGCTGCCTATACTTGGGCTATAGGCAGGAAATTAAGAGCACTTACAGACAGAACAAAAGGCAATAATATATTACTTTAATTTCTAGAACTGGAAGAAGCATACAGCAGAATAACAGAGATGGAAGGGAACTTGGAGATCTTCTAGTCTTAACACCCTCCTCAGGTAGGAAACCTTATATGCCATTTCAGACAAAGGGTTGTGCAAGCTCTTCTTAAAAACCTCCAGAGTTGGAGCACCCACGACTTCGGAAGGAAAGTCATCCCACTGAACGCAGCAGACGTTTCTCTTTGCCTTGCCACGCTCTATTTTCTTAGGACATTTTGTACATTTCTTATTCATAGGTTAGCTTAAAGTCAATAGGACTATACAAAGGAAATTACAGAAACGATGGCAGAGGGATTATTCTGATGAGCTTTGTGGTCAATAGATGATCAGCAGCAATGAGGAACGATGCTAATTGGAAAAATTCACTGTATGTAGAGTTATAGGCACCTTGGAAAGTTTAAACAGGAGNCAAAGCACGCTTATATTTGGGGACTGACCTGGCTTAAATTAAAGGCGGTCACAGTCCATGCCCAACAGCTTTTTCCAGGCTGCCTCTAAAAGTGCTTTGTTCAGCAATTCAGGGTCTGATGGAGGATGTACGTATGTTTCAGTCTGGACATAAGGAGATTCAAGACGATTTGGGAACAGGGCTCCCCGGTGAGCCGTGAGGAAGCCTGAAATATTTCTGCAGTTTGAGTTTATGATCCAGAAGCAGGCATTTTTCTGAAGAATAAGTCGATTTAAGGCACAGGAGAGAACTTGGCTATCTGGGCAATGCATAATCCATCCTTGTGGCCCATTTGCTCATCTAGGATGCTTTCCCCTCAGCATGGCTGGCTCAGGAATTCTGGGAGTTGAAGTCCACGAGTCATAAAAGAGCCAAGGTTGCCTCCCCGTGGACTAGACATACGAGGGCAATTTGGAAACAAACCTCTGTTTGGTTATCAATGAGAGACACTTGCAGATACAGAACGTTTATTATACACATTAGAAAACTACAACATTACATTACATTTCGACATAATCGCCCTTCAAATTGAGGCACTTGTCATAACATCTTACAAGGTTTGAAATGTCTTCGTACTAGTCGCTCAGTGCCAAATCTGGGCTATGAGGGTGTGTGATCAAAAACATCCCAACAGAACTGCTTCAAAAGTTCTTGGGTGTGTCTAGCGGTGTGCGGGCGAGCATTCTCGCGAACCAGCACCACACCGGAAGTCAGCATGCCCCCACACTTGTTATGGATGGCTCGTCTTGAGTTTTTGTAACGTTTCACGGTGGACCTCTGAATTGATGGCCGAACCACGCTCCATGAACTTCACTAGGGGACTGGAGGCTAAAGCATATAAGGAACGGCTGCTGGAATTGGGTATGTCTAGTTTAATGAAGAGAAGGACGAGGGGGGACATGATAGCAGTCTTCCAATATCTCAGGGGCTGCCCCAAAGAAGAGGGAATCAAGCTATTCTCCAAAGCGCCTGAAGGCAGGACAAGAAGCAACGGGTGGAAACTAATCAAGGAGAGAAGCAACCTAGAACTAAGGAGAAACTTCCTGACAGTTAGAACAATTAACCAGTGGAACAACCTGCCTCCAGAAGCAGTGAATGCTCCAACACTGGAAGTTTTTAAGAAGAGACTGGACAGCCATTTGTCCGAAATGGTATAGGGTTTCCTGCCTGAGCAGGGGGTTGGACTAGATGACC
>NW_015389838.1:0-4461 GCF_001527695.2 Protobothrops mucrosquamatus
AAAGTAGCAACAATGGTGCATTGGAAGATCTGCAAGAAATATCATTTGCCTGTAAGCAAGAACTGGTGGGATCATAAAATAGAGAAAGTCATAGAAAATGATAAAGTTAAACTGCTCTGGGACTTCAGAATTCAAACAGACAAGCACCTGCAACATAACACCCCGGACTTAACAATTGTCGATAAGAAAGACAAAAAAATCTGGATAGTGGACATGGCAATGCCTGGAGACAGCAGAATAGACGAGAAAGAACTGAAGAAGATAACAAAATACAAAGACCTACAAATAGAAATAGAAAGACTGGCAAAGGCAAGCAAGGGTAGTACCAATAGTAATAGGCGCCATGGGTACAATCCCAAAACAACTGGAGCACCACTTGAACACCATTGGCATTGACAAATTTGCTATTAGTCAATTGCAAAAGGCAGCCTTACTAGGAACAGCTTCCATCCTGCGACGTTATCTGTAACACCATCAAACATCCACATCTGCCTATCCCAGGTCCTTGGTAAGGACTCGATAGGTAGACAAAAATGCCAAATCCAGTCTGAACATCTGGCTGACTGTGCGATGATCAACAACAACAACAACAATAATAATAATGTTGGAAGGGATCTTGGAGGTCATCTAGTCCAACCCTCTGCTCAGGCAGGGAACCCTATACCATTTCAGACAAATGGCGGTCCAGTCTCTTCTTAAAAACATCCAGTGTTGAAGCATTCACAGCTTCTGGAGGCAGGTTGTTCTACTGATTAATTGTTCTAACTGTCAGAAAATTTCTCCTTAGTTCTAGATTACTTCTCTGTTTGGTTAATTTCCATCTGTTGCTACTTGTCCTGCCTTCAGATGCTTTGGAGAATAGCTTGACTCCCTCTTCTTCGTGGCAGCCCCTGAGATATTGGAACATGGCTATCCTGTCCCCCCTCATCCTTCTCTTCATTAAACTAGACATACCCAATTCTAGCAACTGTTCCTTATATGTTTTATCCTCCAGTCCCCTAATCATCTTTGTTGCTCTTCTCTGTACTCTTTCTAGAGTCTCAACATCTTTTTTACATCGTGGTGACCAAAACTGGATGCAGGATTCCAAGTGTGGCCTTACCAAGGCCTTGTAAAGTGGTATTAATACTTCACGTGATCTTGATTCTGTCCCTCTATTAATGCAGCCTAGCACTGTGTTGGCTTTTTGGCAGCTGCAGCACACGGCTGGCTCCTATTTAAGTGATTGTCCACTAGGACTCCCAAGATCCCTCTCACAGTTACTACTATTGAGCAAGGTACCACCTACTATATCTTCTGGTTGAGGATCACACTTTTGCATACAGTTACCCACTCATACATACAGGTAGTCAGTTAGCAATAGACATTTTGAGTTCAGTTGAGTCGAGGACTACATGTATGTATATGTTTGTGTGTATGTATGCATCATATATGTGTGAGTTTATTGTATACAGATCACAGCTTCATGTTTTGTTTTGTGAAGACTTTACACGATACTTGCTTTTAGTTTCATTGAAATCAGCGCTAGTATTAAATGGTCAGGGAGTAGGGAATCTTATTTAAAAACAAGCTGGCTTGCTGTTTAGTGTTGTTGTTTCGCATAACAAATAGATCTTTTGCTTAAATCAGCTGCTGAAGTCTTTCTGGAATACTGATTAACAAGGAGCCGTCTCTAAAATAGGAGTCTTCTGGCATGTTATCTGGTTCAATAGCACTGGGTGCAGGAATCGAGGTGGGAGGGAGGTTTCTGGAGGAGCCAATACATACACAAGAGCCATAGGAATGCAGTGGTTAGAATGCGGTATTGCAGGCCAGTTCTGCCCCACTACAAGCAGTTCAATCTTGACTGGCTGGTTGGACTAGAACAGAGGTCACCAACCTTTGTCGGTTGGCGGACCGGAGGGAAAGGGAGGGGGAAGCATTTTACGTGCGCATGCGCGTGTGCATGCGCGCACACACGAGGCCATGAGCACACACGTGACGCAAACAGGGCTAGCGCTTGCGTGATAATCGTTAGACCTGCCCCGTTCTTGTGCGGCACAGCGCCGTCTGTTTTTGTGCTCGCAGCGCGGCATCGTCATCCCATTTTCCTCCCGAGGTGCGGTGGTGGCCTGTTTTCACACGCCGTGAGTAGGGTGCGTGTGCACGCACACATGCCCGCACTGGCCAGCCTGTCCTGCGGCCCAGTGGCCAGTAGGCCACGGCCTACTACCGGACCGCGGCCCACAAGTTGGGGACCCCTGGACTAGAAGACCTCCCAGGTCCCTCCCAGCTCTGTTGCTCTGCTATTCTGTTATTCTAAGATTCAAATCGTGAAAAGTTTGATTGACATTTTCTTTCTTTCTTTCTTCGTTCCCAGTTTGCCACAGTTCGTGCACCAGCTGCACGGGACCTTTGTCTACTCAGTGTACGTCCTGCTCCTTTCCCCAGGCCTTCTACCAGGGCCAGTGTCTCCTCGCTTGCGGAGAGGGNCACATCTGCCTATCCCAGGTCCTTGGTAAGGACTCAATAGGTAGACAAAAATGCCAAATCCAGTCTCAACATCTGGCTCACTGTGCGATGATCAACAACAACAACAACAACAATAATAATAATAATGTTGGAAGGGATCCTGGAGGTCATCTAGTCCAACCCTCTGCTCAGGCAGGAAACCCTATACCATTTCAGACAAATGGCGGTCCAGTCTCTTCTTAAAACTTCCAGTGTTGAAGCATTCACAGCTTCTGGAGGCAGGTTGTTCCACTGTTTAATTGTTCTCACTGTCAGGAAATTTCTCCTTAGTTCTAGATTGCTTCTCTGTTTGGTTAATTTCCATCTGTTGCTACTTGTCCTGCCTTCAGATGCTTTGGAGAATAGCTTGACTCCCTCTTCTTCGTGGCAGCCCCTGAGATATTGGAACATGGCTATCCTGTCCCCCCTCGTCCTTCTCTTCATTAAACTAGACATACCCAATTCCAGCAGCCGTTCCTTATATGTTTTAGCCTCCAGTCCCCTAATCATCTTTGTTGCTCTTCTCTGTACTCTTTCTAGAGTCTCAACATCTTTTTTACATCGTGGTGACCAAAACTGGATGCAGGATTCCAAGTGTGGCCTTACCAAGGCATTGTAAAGTGGTATTAATACTTCACGTGATCTTGATTCTATCCCTCTATTAATGCAGCCTAGCACTGTGTTGGCTTTTTTGGCAGCTGCAGCACATGGCTGGCTCCTATTTAAGTGATTGTCCACTAGGACTCCCAAGATCCCTCTCACTATTGCTACTATTGCTACTATTGAGCAAGGTACCACCTACTATATCTTCTGGTTGAGGATCACACTTTTGCATACAGTTACCCACTCATACATACAGGTAGTCAGTTAGCAATAGACATTTTGAGTTCAGTTGAGTCAAGGACTACATGTTTGTGTGTATGCATCATATATATGTGTGTGAGTTTATTGTATACAGATAATAGCTTCATGTTTTGTTTTGTGAAGACTTTACATGATACTTGCTTTTAGTTTCATTGAAATCAGCGCTAGTATTAAATGGTCAGGGAGTAGGGAATCTTATTTAAAAACAAGCTGGCTTGCTGTTTAGTGTTGTTTCGCATAACAAATAGATCTTTTGCTTAAATCAGCTGCTGAAGTCTTTCTGGAATACTGATTAACAAGGAGCCGTCTCTAAAATAGGAGTCTTCTGGCATGTTATCTGGTTCAATAGCACTGGGTGCAGGAATCGAGGTGGGAGGGAGGTTTCTGGAGGAGCCAATACATACACAAGAGCCATAGGAATGCAGTGGTTAGAATGCGGTATTGCAGGCCAATTCTGCCCCACTACAAGCAGTTCGATCTTGACTGGCTGGTTGGATTAGAACAGAGGTCACCAACCTTTGTCGGTTGGCGGACCGGAGGGAAAGGGAGGGGGAAGCATTTTACGTGCGCATGCGCGTGTGCATGCGCGCACACACGAGGCCATGAGCACACACGTGACGCAAACAGGGCTAGCGCTTGCGTGATAATCGTTAGACCTGCCCCGTTCTTGTGCGGCACAGCGCCGTCTGTTTTTGTGCCCGCAGCGCGGCATCGTCATCCCATTTTCCTCCCAAGGTGCGGTGGCGGCCTGTTTTCACACGCCGTGAGTGGGGGGGTGTGCACGCACACATGCGCGCACTGGCCAGCCTGTCCTGCGGCCCAGTGGCCAATAGGCCACGGCCTACTACCGGGCCATGGCCCACAGGTTGGGGACCCCTGGACTAGAAGACCTCCCAGGTCCCTCCCAACTCTGTTGCTCTGCTATTCTGTTATTCTAAGATTCAAATCGTGAAAAGTTTGATTGACATTTTCTTTCTTTCTTTCTTCGTTCCCAGTTTGCCACAGTTCGTGCACCAGCTGCACGGGACCTTTGTCTACTCAGTGTACGTCCTGCTCCTTTCCCCAGGCCTTCTACCAGGGCCAGTGTCTCCTCGCTTGCGGAGAGGG
>NW_015389838.1:4875-9400 GCF_001527695.2 Protobothrops mucrosquamatus
CTCTGTTGCTCTGCTATTCTGTTATTCTAAGATTCAAATCGTGAAAAGTTTGATTGACATTTTCTTTCTTTCTTTCTTCGTTCCCAGTTTGCCACAGTTCGTGCACCAGCTGCACGGGACCTTTGTCTACTCAGTGTACGTCCTGCTCCTTTCCCCAGGCCTTCTACCAGGGCCAGTGTCTCCTCGCTTGCGGAGAGGGCTTTTATCAGCACCACAACCTCTGTAAAGGTAACCCAGATTTCCCTACCTTTGTAGCCAACGAATAAAATCTCTCCTGTTCATCCTCTCCTGCGGTTCCAACGTTGGGAAAGTTTTTCATTCCTCCTGAAATCTTTTAGAGGCTTTTTTCAGATAAGCCGCTTTTGGAGTTGAATTGAAACAACTTCTTAGAAAGTCTCTCAGTGACACCCCCTAAAAAGAAATGGTTGTGTGACGTGGAGAATGTTGATGGGCTAGGACAGGGGTAGGCAACTTTGGCTCTTTTATGACTCGTGGACTTCAACTCCCAGAATTCCTGAGTCCGCATGGCTCAGCTTGGAAACTCTCCCTTTCCCTCTTTCCCCTCAGCATGGCTGGCTCAGGAATTCTGGGAGTTGAAGTCCACGAGTCATAAAAGGGCCAAGGTTGCCTACCCCTGGCCAAGGGTGATTAGACACACAAGGAATTTGTCTCTGGTGCAGAAACTCTCAGTAAATGGAAAGCAAAATAATAATAATAATAATAATAATAATAATAATAATAATAATAATAATAATAATAATAATAATAATAATAAATGGGAGAAGAGTAAGAAAGATAAGAAAGATAAATAATAATAATAATAATAATAATAATAATAATAATAATAATAATAATAATAATAATAATAATAATAATAATAATAATAATACAGCCATTCTATATGATAAATACACATAGACATTAGATAGCACTGTGAGAATTAGACGTTTAGCAGAGTGATGGCCCGAGGGGAAAAAAATTGTCCCTGTGGCTAGTTGTTTTGACATATATAACACCCTTCTGCTACGTATTCAAGATGGACAGTGATTAATACTTATATGTATTTATATGTAAGGGTGTAGGTGTATACATATGTTGTATATAGCATGTTTATATATGTGTTATGTGTGTGTATACTTTCTGAGAGCAAGCAACAGAATTTCATTTTTAATGTATGCCAGTGTGCCCACAGTAAATAATGACAATAAAGGTTATCTATCTGTCTGTCTGTCTCTATCTCTATCTCTCTGTCTCTATCTCTATTTCTATCTCTATCTATCTGTCTGTCTGTCTGTCTGTCTGTCTATTTTTCTGTCTGTCTGTCTATCTCTGCCTGCCTGCCTGCCTGCCTACCTACCTACCTACTGTCCGTCCGTCCATCTCACCGTCCCGAGGGGAGGAGTTGAAACATTTTATATCCAGGATGTGAGGGGTCTGTAGATACATTCTCAGCCCTCCTTCTGACCTATGCATTATGCAATAAAATGTCCAGGTCTTCTGTGGAAGGCAGGCTGGTTGCAATTGTTCTCTCTGCAGTCTTAACTCTCTGATGGAGTCTGTACCTGTCCTGTTTGGTTTCCGACTCTTCTTCTGCAGGTTGCCATTCATCCTGCAGGGCCTGTGTTGGCCCAGAACATTCACACTGTACGCAATGCATGAATCCCGAGGAGAACCTTCAACCAGACACCAGCCTTGAGGAGAGGCCCATTGGCATCTGCTTACCTCAGTGCAGAGCCCGGTTCTACAGCAACGAAGGCAGGATTTGCAAAGGTGAGCGACGATCTGTTCTGTCCCAAGCTGATCGTGAAAAAAAGAGAAATTCAAACTGCGTGAAGGGTGAAGTTTCAGTCGTCTAACATGGAGAATTAGCTAGGATTGAATTTCTCAAGCACCCCAACGCCAGTTTGGGTTTTAGGGCCGCCTACCACAAAGAAAAAACGATGGTTTTGTACTTGATGTAGAACAAACTTGAGCCTTTTTTTTTTTTATGCTGAAGGCGGCCAAAAACATAAATGTGTTCTTGGGCTTTTTAGAACTGAGGTAATCTGACGGCTGATGGCAGGTAGAGGTGGCTTGTGGGTTGCTCACTGTTATAGAGAATGTAAGAGTAGGTGGGTGTGGAGAATTATTATTTGATACATTGCCGTGAAGCGGAAATATTCTGTAGGATTTTCGCTGTAGACTGTGGCTGTATAATACAATGGCACCTCGGGTATTTGACTGCTTCAAAACTTGTCGAATTTGGTACTCAGCGCAATTTGATGCAAAAATGTTGTTCCGATAGTGGTTGCTTCTTTGGTATTCAGCAAGCTGCAAAAGAAAGAGGGGGACGGCTGCAGAGGGCAGACAGGAAGGTGGCCACGTTGGGAAGGTGGCTGCAAAAAGAGGGGGACGGCAGCAGAGGGCAGACAGGAAATCAGCCATGCTGGAAAGGTGGCTGACATAGGAAAAAAAGACAGACAGAAAGATCTTCCAGGCCAAAACAAAGGGTCGTGTGTAAGTTACCTGGTTTGTTTGGCATTTGTAGTTTTTAGTACTCATGCTTCCCGGAATCGATTCACGTCGACGACCGAGGTATCACTGTACTGAGGATTTAGTTCCAAGAAGTTGCTTTACAGCAGGGGTCCCCAACCTGTGGGCCGTGGCCCACTACCGGGCTGTGGCCTGCTGGGCACCAGGCCGCGGATCAGGTTGCCCAGTGCGCGCAGTCACCCCCACTTGTGCTAGCGCCACGGCCGAGATGAAAACGGGGCACCGCGTGGCAAAAACAGGGCAGGGCTAGGGAGTGTCACACGGGCGCTAGCGCTGCCCCATTTGCATCGTGCAGGCATTAATACCGCCCTTTTTGCGTCACGCACGTGCTCACGGACCCGTTTGCGCGCATGTGCACGTAAAATGTTTCCCCCTCCCTTTCCCTCCGGTCCGCCAACTGAGAAAGGTTGGAGACCTCTGCTTTACAGTATATAGCAGTGCAACCAAAGCCATTATCTCACGCTCTTTAAAGCAGCCGCATCTTTTCCTAGATCACATGGTTGTCCTTCACAGCAGCTGTACAATTTCAGGAAAAGACGGCTGTGTTAAAGTGTCTCAGACATATTCTCTCTCTCTCTCTCTCTCTCTCTCTCTCTCTCTCTCTCTCTCTCTCTCTCTCTCTCACACACACACACACACACACACACACACACACACATCTCTGAGCTCCAAATCTGAAGCAGCCTTCGTATACAAATCACTTTGAAAAATGGAATCCTGCAGATCCGGATAACTTCCATGTCCGCAACATTTCCTTGAGCAGACTAATAAACTGTCTTCAAGTGATGTGCTAATAAAAAGGTGGTGTTTTTTTTTTCCAAATGATTTAGACTGTCCTGACGTTTATTGGAAGCAAAGCCTGTTCAAAGGTAGTTCTGAACTCTTTTTGTGGTGCTCAAGGGTTTTTGGTTAACAACACCACATCGCATTCTCTCTTAAAAGCACCAGTTCCGCATTTGTACCCAGAATATGTACCACAGCAACAAATTTGCTTATTATATAGATTGTGGGAAATTGGACTGAGGAGGAGGAAGGCTGCTGAGACTAGCAGATCACAGCTGTATAGACCGCAGGAGAGCCTGTAGACCAAATAATTCACACCTCTGCTTGAGGCAGGAAAATCAGAAATAAAATATCCCCAAGAGACAGCTTTTCAGCCTCTGATTGTCTATAGCAGCGTTTCTCAACCTTGACCATTTTAAGGCATGTGGACTTCAACTCCCAGAATTCCACAGCCAGCATTGCTGGCTGTGGAATTCTGGGAGTTGAAGTCCACATGCCTTAAAATGGCCAAGGTTGAGAAACACTGGTCTATAGCCTCTTTGGCAGCCTGAGACACCCCTTGTCCCAAACCAGGCAGTTGAAATTGGATCAAAAATGGCCAATTTACGACAGTGAAACTAACTCTTCCACGCCTTCTGTCTAGTTTGTTTATTTGTTAAGTGCCTACAAGTCAGTTGTGTCTCCTGCCAATTGCCTGGACAAATCCCTGCAATTTCCTCGGCAAGGTTTTCAGATGTGGTTTGCCATTACCTGTTTCCTAGGGCTGAGAAAGAGGGGCTGGCCCAAGATCACCCAGCTGGCTTTGTGCCTAAAGCAAGACTAGAATTCAGAGTATCCCATGTTCACCATTACACCAAATTTGTTCTCTTTCTGTCGCTCCCATGTAACACCGTTGCTGCGCGAGCTGCACTGGCTGCCGGTGGCTTTCCGGGTGCGCTTCAAGGTGTTGGTTATCACCTTCAAAGCGCTCCATGGCATCGGACCTGGATATCTCCGAGACCGCCTTCTGCTGCAGATTACCCCCCATCGGCCGGTACGCTCCCACAGGGTGGGTCTCCTCAGGGTGCCGTCAGCCAGACAGTGCCGGCTGGCGACTCCCAGGGGGAGGGCCTTCTCAGTGGGAGCTCCCACCCTCTGGAACGAGCTACCCCCAGAGATCCGGGTGATTCCGGATCTCCCTTCCTTCCGCCGCGCCCTCAAGACATGGTTA
>NW_015389838.1:10207-28376 GCF_001527695.2 Protobothrops mucrosquamatus
GATAGATAGATAGATAGATAGATAGATAGATAGATAGATAGATAGATAGATAGATAGATAGATAGATAGATAGATAGATAGATAGATAGATGACAGAGAGAGGGAGATGGATGAATGGATGTGGGCCAACCCCTGTCTACAGTAGGATTGTCCATTTTTGTTCAAGATAATGTGTTCTAATGTGGATTTCATGTTTTCTCAACTTGTGTCAGCCCAAAACCAATAATGACATGTGGTGATTCTTCCAAGCTGAGTTCTTTATTGTTTCATGCCTACAGACAAAATATTGCAAGACTGAAGACTCTGCTATCCGCATCTATCCTATACTCTGGGAACTATTAGGGAACTATTAGAGATATCATGTGATATCTCTCACACACGCTATCTGGAGTAAGTTGCCTCTTACTCCTCTGGAGTGCATCCCTTCCCTCCTGGAGATCCATCCTTCTACATTCCATCACAGCTAATGCTTTTTTAGTTCAAGGTTGTTCTCCTGCAGCTCAAGCCCTCGGGTATTTGAGGAGAAAAAAATCTGCAGTATTTTATTTTATTTTTTAAAAAAAAAAGATGATTGGCGTTTAGGAAAAGCTGCTACCAGACCATGCGGAATATGTGGCAAAATCCCCTGCAGCTATTCTCACGATTAAAAAATAGTCCAAGAAAGTAAAATTAAAGAAGTAGAACTTTGGTAGAACCGATGTTCTACTTAACTTTAGAGTCTGTGTCTAATGTTGGGTATGACAGAGCTTCCCCTTTGGAATTTTGCTCTCTTCAAGGTGACAGTTTTTTAGATCTGGGTTAGGCAACCTTGGCTCTTTTATGACTCATGGACTTCAACTCCCAGAATTCCTGAGCCAGCATGGCTGGCTCAGGAATTCTGGGAATTGAAGTCCATGAGTCATAAAAGAGCCAAGGTTGCCTACTCTTGGTTTAGATGATAGTGTGTATTACTTTCTTCTGCAGTGTGTGGTCCTAGAACTTTTGCCCTGGTGTTTCTCAACCGTGGCTGCTTGAAGAGATGTGGAATTCAACTCCCAGAATTCCATGGCTGGCTGGGGAATTCTGGGAGTTGAAGTCCACACCTCGTAAAGTGGCCCAGGTTGAGAAACACTGTTCTACCCACAAGTCCTGCCGTCTTTGAAAAACTAATGTATAGTTTTATTGATCAACTCACTTTTCTCTTTCTTCCGCTGCAGCGTGCCACTCTTCCTGCCTTTCTTGCACGGGGGGATCTCCCGAGAACTGCACCGCTTGTGCCTCCCCTCAAGTCTTCCACGAAGGCCAGTGCGTCTCTGAGTGTCCTGAGGGATGGTATCATCGAGAACGCCACTGCTATGGTGAGTGTCCAGAGTGGAAACCCCGGGCAGTATAATCGAAGAGTAGAACAAAAGAGCTATTTCTCCATCATAGCTACTTAGAGTCCTCGACTTAGAACCCATAAAAACATTCCCTAGTCATGCTAAACTTTAGATTAGGTGATAACTATGATCATCTGTCAAAATGACACAAAAAGAGGTCTCTAGAACTTTTCCTCAGGCAGGTTGTGATGAAAGAGATGGGCAAGAAGCAAGACATTCCATTTTGTTTGTCCCAGAAAAAGGGATAGTATTCTGTTCTATTCTGTCCTGTCCTGTTCTGTTTTCTTCCATTCCATCCCGTCCCGTCCCGTCCTGTCCCATTCCACTCCACTCCACTCCATTCCATTTCATTCCATTTTCTCTTCTCTTCTCTTCTCTTCTCTTCTCTTCTCTTCTCTTCTCTTCTCTTCTCTTCTCTTCTCTTCTCTTCTCTTCTCTTCCCATCCTATCCTATCCCATCCCATCCCATCCCACCTTACCTTACCTTACCTTACCTTACCTTACCTTACCTTACCTTACCTTACCTTACCTTACCTCAGTGATGGCAAACCTTTTAGACACCGAGTGTCTAAAAACCAAAAACTCCTGCTTCCCTGCCCCCCGCCCTGCCAGCCCGCAGGGCCACCTATCATCTCCATGGCCTGTCACAGGTCACCCAGGTAGCCCTGCAGTGCCATGGCAGCCACACCTTCCGCCTGCGCCCCACAGCATCATCTGAGCGGAGTCTTGTCCCCGCTGCCCGGTTGCCATGTCCTTGGCTGCACTGCTCCACGTGGGCCACGCCCAGGGGCGACTCTCCTCCGGGGGGCTGCTGGTGAAGAGGGGGCCGCGGGGGAAGGCATGGCTGGGGCAACGGCGCACGTGCCCATAGAGAGGGCTCAGAGTGCCACCTCTGGTACGCGTGCCATAGGTTCGCCACCATTGCCTTACCTTATCTTATCTTACCTTACCTTACCTTTTATTTTATTTTATTGTTTTGTTTTATTTTATTTTATTATTTTATTTCATTTCATTTCATTTCATTTTTGAAATTTATTTCCTGCCCATCTCGTATCCAGCAACTCTGGGCTACCATCTAATGCCAGCATTATCTAACATTGACTCTACGTTCCATCTTCAATTTACAACTTTAATTTTGAATCAGAGACTTCGTAGCTAAAACATCTGGCACAGGTTTTGGTCTCCCTTAACTTCTCCCCTCTCCCCTTGGTGTAACTCAAATGCTTACCTGCTCTTTTGTGACAGTTTGTTAGTGAAGGTATTAACCACCTATGGATTTGGCTTTGTTTTTTTCTGACTCATCTTTTATTGCTGGCTTCTTAAAAATGATTTGTGTTGCTGACAAATAAATATGCACAGGCTCCTGAAAACTGGTAAGTAACAGATGGGAGAAGAGAGTTAGCAACAATGATCTGTATTAGAATAATGGAACATTGAGGAAAGAATTACCTTGCCAGCAATGAGCATGTTCTGCCTTTGTTTTTAAATGGCCTCTTAGGCATTTCTGTCCATGATAGATAACGCAGGAGTGTGTGTAGCTACTGGGGAAAAAAGACAAGAAAGGAAGGTCTCCATATGTAAATGTGTTCATGCTTCATGCTTGCTATAGATGTCTACAACTTGCATATGGGTGGTAGATGTCACTATTTTCCAGTATAATAAGAGTTGGAAGGGACCTTGGAGGTCATCCAGTCCAACCCCCTACTCAAGCAGGAAACCCTACACCAGTAATGGGGAACCTTTTAGAGACCGAGTGCCCAAACTGCAACACAAAACCCACTTATGCATCGTCGGGTGCCGGGTGGGTGTGGCCCATTGGCTGGGTGTGGCCAATTGGGGTGGGTGGCCCATTGGGCGGGCGTAACTGCGGTGGTAACAGCAGACTGGGTGGGACTAAAAAGTTCAATCAATCAATTCCAACTTTGCAAGATCTTTTTTTTTTCTGCGAGAAGTTGAAATTGACTGATTGCACCTTTTTTTTTTTTTTTGCACATGGCGGTGGAGGCCTAAAGCGAAAAGGTTTTATAAAACCCAGCTGAAGGCTTAGGACTGGGGCGACGGTGCGGGTGCCCACAGACAGGGCTCTGAGTGCCGCCTCTGGCACCCGTGCCATAGGTTCACCACCACTGCCCTACACCATTTCAGACAAATGGCTGTCCAGTCTCTTCTTAAAAACTTCCAGTGTTGGAGCATTCACCGCTTCTGGAGGCAGGTTGTTCCACTGGTTAATTGTTCTAACTGTCAGGAAGTTTCTCCTTAGTTCTAGGTTGCTTCTCTCCTTGATTAATTTCCATCCGTTGCTTCTTGTCCTGCCTTCAAGTGCTTTGAAGAACAGGTGGACCCCCTCCTCTTTTTTTTGGCAGTCCCACTTTGTGTAGAAAGGCTGCTGGACGGCCTTGAGCCAGTCACTTTCTCTTAGCCCCAGGAAGGAAGCAATGGCAAACCACTTCTGAAAAATCTTGCCAAGAGAACTCCAGGGAACTTGACCAGGCAGTCTCCAAAGATCCGACATGACTGAATGGAAGGAAAAAAAAATCCTAATTAAGGCAGTGGTTGCTTGGAAGAGAGAATGGTGACTGTCATCTTCTAAGCTTGTGAACTTCCTAAGTGCATCTTGTTGACCAGGGTGACTGTAGCTTGGCAAATTAGGTCTTCTTAACTTTCTGTAACCAAGGCATGCTTCATTGGCAGATAAAGGTATTCCTCAACTTATGAGCACTATCTTGCCACAGTTGTTAACTGAATCACACTTTTCAATGCCGTTGTAACTTTGAAGGGTCACTAAATGAGCTATTGTAAGTTGAGAACAACCTGCATCGACAATGATCAAGATATATAAAATAATATGGTGGGAAATAGATAACTCTTAGGAAATAGAACAAGATTATATTTAAATAGATAAAATGTGTACTTTGGATATTAGAGTTTGTTATGTAATGAAATAAGGGAAATTTTGGTTACCCAAAGTCTGAAAATTATAAATATCAAAGGTTAAATTGGAATATTGACAAGAAATTAAAAATTGACTAAAATCAGTAACAGGATATATGGATTGTTTATGAAGATTGAATATAATTAAGATATGTATAAGCTAAAAATTTATTGATAAATGTAATAATGATGTCCTTATTGAATTGATATAATTAGAAATGTACCAAACCTGAACATGAGACGGTAATGGTTAAGGGAAAAAGAGAAGAAATATTTGAAGTTGTAGCCTGAGATTTGTACTAAGATATTGTTATTGAGCTATTGATTAACCCAGTCACCACGTTGCTTTTTAAATATTCAAATGTAAAATTGGAAAATTAATAAAATATTATATAAAAGAAGATATGTAAAATACTGTTAACATTTTAATCCCAGAAGAAACAGCACTGTTCCACTGCAGCCACCATGAATTAAATTCATGAATATTACAGACTTTATGTCTTTACTGTGAGCGTAACCATACCATTCCTTCAGCAATATCTTTCCCTTTAGATAAGGTATATATGGAAATGGGCAAAACGTTTGAAAATCTCAAATCCAAAATGATCAGTTTTGAAGATGGAAACTCTATTTTCAAATATGAAATATTTGTTGTGTATTTAAAGATGGGCCACTGCCCCAACATCGTGCAAGGATTTCAGATTCGAAAGATGAGTGTTTTGAATTCCAAACAGTTCAGATTTGCAATGCTTTTTCCCATCGTCGGTCAGCCTAAAGCAGTGGTGGTGAACCTATGGCACGCGTGCCAGAGGCGGCACTCAGAGCCCTCTCTGTTGGCACGCGCGCCACCGCCAGCAGCAGGTCCATCAGGCTGCCACCGCCGCCCGTAGGAAGAGACCCACCCAGCAGAAAGGAGGCAAAGCGGCCGACTAGCAAGCTTGAGTAGAGGTGGTAGAGCAGAGGTCACTAATCATTGTCGATTGGTGGACTGGAAGAAAAAGGAGGGGAAGCATTTTACATGCGTGCATGCTCACATGGGGCCACGAGCACACATGCACTGCAAATGGGGCGGGGCTAGTGCCTGCGTGATACTCACTAGCCCTGCCCCGTTCTTGCGTGGTGCAACGCCTTGTATCTGCATCCACGGCGCGGCGGCGGTCGTTTTTGCGCCTTGCAGCACGGTGGTCCATTTTTACGCCCCTGGTTTTTGCATGCTAGAGGCAGCACTCAGAGGCTCCTCCCTGCCCCCCCCCCCCGAGGGCACCACAATGCTGATGTGGCCCTGGCACTTTGCGATAAATAAGTGGGTTTTGGGTTGTGGTTTGGGCACTCGGTCTCTAAAAGGTTCGCCATCACTGGCCTAAAGAGTTATTTTACTGAGCATCCTTTTATTGAGGTTTGTAACTTAACTGTGGAATCATAGTGAGAGAAGACATAATGTGGAGGGGCGTTTTTGATCCATATTAAAAGACTCGCAGCTTGGAATAAGAATAGCACCCTGTTAATGATGATTCAGAAGTTTAAGATATATTAAAAATACTCCAACACATTGCCTATTTACTTATAAATAGTATAGATCACTCATTCTCACTTCTCTCATCTGAGGCACTTAAAATCAAGGCCACCTCTGAATATAGCTGATACAGCCTGATTTAGAGTCTCCACAGAAACTGTGTTGACAAATTTTAGGTGTAGCTCACTTTACCTGTATTTGCTTGGCTGTTTTGCCCAGCTAGACAAATCCTATAAAACTACAAATTCGCTTAGATATTTTATCCTTAGATCTGTTGTTCAAGCCCCATTTTGCTTTCTTCTACGCCCTGTGGCTTTTATTACTTGACAATAATACTTCAGGTCTTTATGATTTCTTCAGTCACGGAGAACTTGAAGTGACTCCAAGCTAGTTTTGCTTAGCTAAACTAAGACACCACACGACATGATTTTGTGATTTTAGCATCTTCTCCTTCAGTGACCAGTCAGGCTGAAATACTGTATTGCAGAGGTCCCCAACCTTTTGGGCACCAGGGACCGGTTACGTGAAGAGAGGTTTTTCCGCGGACCGGAGGGGGCGTGGTTTTGTGTGCTGCCTGCATCCCGGGGATGGGGCTTTGCTTGTTTGTGTGGCCCGATTGCTGACATGCCGCAGCCCGGTACCGGTCCACGGACTGGGGGTTGGGGACCCCTGCTGTACTGGATTTCTCTTTTGGCTTTGTCTTCTACCATATGAAGAATCAGCCAAAATTCTGCAAGGTGATTTTAGGACGCAGCCAGTGATTCTATAGCATAGGTTGTGCTTTGGGGCCTACCAAGCTATATCCCTTTGGAACAGAACTATAGGTAGTCCTCAACTTACAACAGTTCACTTAGTGATCGTTCGAAGTTACAACAGCACTAAAAAAAGTGAATTATGAACAATTTTCACATGACTATTGAAGCATCCCCACAGTCACATGATCAAAATTCAGATGCTTGGCGACTGACTCATATTCATGATGTCTGCAGTGTCCTGGAGTCATGTGATCTCCTTCTGCAACCTTCTGACAAGCAAAGTCAGTGAAGGGACCAGATTCACTTAACAACCGTGTTACTAGCTTCTTAACAACTGAAGTGATTCACTTAACAGCTGTGGCAAGAAAGGTTGTAAAATGGGGAAGAACTCTCTTAAGAAATGTCTCGCTTAGTAACAGCATTTTGGTTAAGTGAGACATTTCAGTCCCCCCCCCCCCATTTTATGACCTTCCTTGCAGCAGCTGTTAAGTGAATCACTGCAGTTGTTCACTGCAGAAATTTTGGGGTCAATTGTGGTTATAAGTCAAGGACTACCTGTATATCCTTAGGATCATAATGTGCCAGCAGGGCCTACAGTAGATTGCCTTAAGAAGCCTATGCATATGTTCCCAGGTTTTTTTTTATTAAAGTCCATTGGACCTATTTTTAAATTAAATATATAACAGTGTTTGGCAGTGTAGAATGCCCAACTGTTAGTCCATCAGAATATGAATAACTATGATTGCCACTGAATGCCATTTGTGCAGAAAAAGAGGTAGATCACTATCAGCATCAAGAGAATATAATTGGTGATTCCAAGAACTGAATCAAGGGAACTAGCATGTAGACCAGTGGTGGCAAACCTATGGCACGCGTGCCAGAGGCGGCACTCAGAGCCCTCTCTGTTGGCATGCGCGCCACCGCCATCAGCGGGTCCATCAAGCTGCCACCACCGCCTGGAGCAGGAGACCCACCCAGCAGAAAGGAGGCGAAGCGGCCGACTAGCAAGCTCGAGTAGAGGTGGTAGAGCAGAGGTCACTAACCATTGTCTCTAAAAGGTTCGCCATCACTGATGTAGACACAGGTCAGCTGGCACTGAAACAGACTGTCCAATTTTGCTCGATAACAGAATAGATGCCATGGAGCAGGGGTCCTCAACCTTGGCAACTTTTAAGACTTGTGGACTTCCAACTCCCAGAATTCCTCAGCCAGGAATTGGGAGTTGAAGTCCACAACTCTTAAAGTTGCCACGGTTGACGACCCCTGCCATGGAGGCTAATGAGTCCGGGGAGCCATAGGTTAATCCAGTACCTGTTTTATCCTCTTTAAAAGCAAAGATAGCTGGGAAGGTGCAGGGGTGATAGCAAGAACCCAAACTTTGCTTTGCAGCAAACTTTGAAAACTTCAAAGCTATGACTAATGCAGACCTTAATCTGCCCATTTCATTTTTGAGCTGAGTTTGTGCTTACGGAGGAATGCCTGGCGTGTAGCTGAAGAGATAAGCGAGTTCTGTTGTTTTTTTTCCTCCCCATTTTGTTAATGGAAAATGCTTGCCAGAGTCCGTTGTTGTTATTTGGGGGGGAAGGAGGTGGGGGGGGAGAAGGCGAAGAAAAATCTATTTGCCTAGTGGACAGGCGAGACAAATCTTTTCCGTGCCTGTATACCCGTGTTACTGTTTTTTCATTTAGAGTTGGACAAAGACTCCAGAAAGTTTATGGAGGAAGAAGTGTTGCAAATAAACGGAGAGAAAGGTTTTTATGGAAGCTCGTTTTAACTAGCCGCATTGGAGTTAATTTAGACAACTCTCTCTTGTGGGTGGAGAAGAACTGAGCCCATATGTTTTCGGCAGATGGTTATATTTCCGTTTGTAGCCTGAGGAACGGGATGAAATTAACAGCTATTTTTCAGCATTCATTTAGTGAGCGTTCGAAGTTACAGCGCCACTGAAAAAAGTGACTTATGACCGTTTTTCACACTTAACGACAGTTGCAGCAGCCCCGTGGTCACGTGATCAACATCCAGACGCTTGGCCACTGGTTCATATTTACGATGGTCGCAGTGACCCGTGGTCATGTGATCCCCTTTTGCGACCTCCTGACAAGCAAACTCAGTGGGAAAGCCAGATTCGCTTAACCACCGTGTTACTAACTTAACAACTGCAATGATTCACTTTGACAATTGCGGCATGAAAGGACGTAAAATGGGGCGAAATTCACTTAACAGCTGTCTGACTTAACAACACAAATTTGGGGCTCAGTTGTGGTCGTAAGTCGACCAACTACCTGTAATGTGGGCCCAGGTCTGTAGCTTACTAGGGCTAGCCCAGGGGTGGGGAACCTTGGCTCTTTTATGACTTGTGGACTTCAACTCCCAGAATTCCTGAGCCTGAACCATGCTGGCTCAGGAATTCTGGGAGTTGAAGTCCACAAGTCATAAAAGGGCCACGGTTCCCCACCCCTGGCCTAGCCAAATCCCAGCAAGATGTAAATCCAATCTCCTTTTTATCACTCGTTTTGCAGACTTAAATTTCCAGGTGTGGATTTTTAATAAAACATTCAGATATTGAAAGCCAGAGGGAAAATATTTTCTGTCAGCATTTCCTTGTCTGACCGTGGGATCACGCAACCGTTGAGCAAGGATTCAAACCAAAGGCAACCTCTCTGAGAATGGAGATATTTTGGCTCTATTTAGCCCAGACGATCTAATTCATTTTCAAAAATGAATCTTATTTCTTTCCCCCCCTGGGAAGAATGAACATTGGACAGCTTTGTTCCTGCTGTTATTTGTCCTGCTGCAGACCCCCTGGGAGCACAAAACAATAACAACCCAAATACAATCTGTATTGAAATTGCTTTTCCAGCCGTGCACAGTCCCTCTTTTCGCAGACGGTGCCTCTGCCATCTTCAAACATGTCATGTAATTAGCACTGATAGATTGTGTTTGTATCCCGAGCTAAGTTGTAGAAAATTCCCAGCAATGATCCAACTGAGGAAAACATGTAACCACGATGTAAACAAGATGTTGAGACTCTAGAAAGAGTACAGAGAAGAGCAACAAAGATGATCAGGGGGCTGGAGGCTAAAACATATAAGGAACGGTTGCTGGAATGGGGTATGTCTAGTTTAATGAAGAGAAGGACGAGGGGGGACATGATAGCAGTGTTCCCATATCTCAGGGGCTGCCACAAAGAAGAGGGAGTCAAGCTATTTTCCAAAGCGCCTGAAGGCAAGACAAGAAGCAATGGGTGGAAACTAATCAAGGAGAGAACATCTTCAATGATAGGTTTTTTTTTAAGATAGATTTGTGACAAATAACCCAACATACACATAGCCATGTTTTCAGCAATGATCCAACTAAGGCCAGAATAGGATAACTCGCTGTGGCCAACTTGTCATGACCAATTAGCTGTGGGACCAATGGTGGGATTCAAATATGTGAACAACCGGTTCTCTGTGTGGATGCCGCTTCCAGAAATCCATTCTGGGCCTGGGGAACAAAAAATTAGCTACCAGTTCTGCCGAAGTGGTGCGAACCGGCTGAATCCCCCCACTGCGTGGGACAACTCGTCATGGGACAATTCAACAAATATAAAAGTTGAATTAATTTCGATGGTACCATGACCAACAATAATAAAAGAAAGAAAGTCAATGCAGAAACACAAGAGTTACATTAATTTCGACGAAAGTATGGTCACCAATAATAAAAGTACCTGAATGAAAAAAAATGATTACAGTGTTGAATTGTCGTGAGGCAAGTTGCCCTGTGGCCAATTGTCCGTGGCCAGTTGGTCATGGTGAGTTAGCCATGGTAAATTGGTCACAGTGAGTTGTCCTAGACCCAACTAAGGCAGGTGTCTCCAAACTTGGCAACTTCTAAGACTTGTGGACTTCAACTCCCAGAAGTCCCCGTCTAGCATGGTTGTCTGAGGAATTCTGGGAGTTGAAGTCCACATGTCTTAAAAGTTGTCAGGTTTGGAGAGCCCAGAACTAAAGGAAACATCTCCATAGTTATTATTATTATTTTTTTAGATAAATTTGTGACAAATACCCAAGCATGAACATAGCCATGTTCTGGCCGCTACAAAATTACAGTTTTGCTTTTTATCAAAGCGATCGGTTTCCGTTGTTGACTTTTCTTCTTCTAACTTTCTCGCCTCTCTGTCTCTCCCAGCCTGCCATCCCTCTTGTAAGACGTGCAGCGGGCCTGGTGATGATGAATGCACCGCTTGTCATCCCCACGTCTCTTTCCTCAATGGAAGATGCAGAACTCCCTGCAGGAGAGAGCAATACCTCAATCTGGTGGGACACTGTGCGGGTAAGTGCAGGAGAAATATTGAACCGCTTGCAGCACGATTTATTGTTTGGCCCTGCCACATTTGTAACCCTCTGCCTCTTTCCCTCGGAGGAGTTCAAGGATAATGCAGTTTTGTCTTCATTCTGAACTGAATCAGTCGGAAGTTTCTGCTTTGTTTATTGCTCCGTTTGAGGCAAAATACAGATTTGTACTCCGGCTGTCAGCTGCCACTTTATGCTTGCTTGTGCTTTGCTACATTATGGTGACAGATTGCTTTGGACCCTGGGGGGCATGGGGAGAGGAGGGCAAGTGGGAGAAACTAAAGTAAGTACTGTGTCTCTTGGAGACACTGCTTCAAGGTCACCCAGCACACCAGCTGCACACCATCCTGTGCCTGGATTGACCATTATGAAAACATCCTGCCTGTCTGTGGTGGAAGGTAGCTAAGGGAGAGAAAAGTTTAACTTAAGGTTTTTGGCACCCGATTCTCAGTTCTGCAATAGACTTGACTTTCAATAAACCTATTCCTTCCTCAGCAAATGGAGCCTGGGATCGTTTCTACTTAGAGGTCTAAGTCAGTGATGGCGAACCTTTTAGAGACCGAGTGCCCAAACTGCAACCCAAAACCCACTTATGCATCATCGGGTGCCGGGTGGCTGTGGCCCATTGGGTGGGTGTGGCCCATTGGGTGGGTGTGGCCCCATTGGGTGGGCGTGGCTGCAGTGGTAACAGCAGACCGGGTGGGACTAAAAAGTTTAATCAATCAATTCCAACTTTGCAAGATCTTTTTTTTTCCCGCGAGAAGTTGAAATTGACTGATTGAACCTTTTTTTTTTGTACACGGCGGCGGAGGCCTAAAGTGAAAAGGTTTTATAAAACCCAGCTGAAGGCCTAGGACTGGGGCGACAGCGCGCGTGCCCACAGAGAGGGCTCTGAGTGCCGCCTCTGGCAGCCGTGCCATAGGTTCGCCACCACTGGTCTAAGTGGTGGCAAGTCCGACACAGGCTTTCTTGATCTGAATCCAGCAGTTTGGACACACAGCTGCAAATGGGCGTTTGTTTTCAAAATACAACCTTGGAACTGGCTATTACCTGGCACATCTTGATGGCATTTCCCAGTACCTTTGTAGGAACTGAAGTGATTATAGTGCAAATACTTTTGAAGGTGGCTTCTATTGACAAGAGACTCAGTGTACTGAGGATGTTCTCTTGAGGGACTAGACCAGGGGTAGGCAACCTTGGCTCTTTTATGACTCGTGGACTTCAACTCCCAGAATTCCTGAGCCAGCCATGCTGAGGAGAAATGGAGAGGTTTCCATGCTGAGCCATGCTGGCTCAGGAATTCTGGGAGTTGAAGTCCACGAGTCATAAAAGAGCCAAGGTTGCCTACCCCTGGACTAGACCATGTGTTGGCCAGATGTCCCCTACTTCAATAGATCTTGCCCATGGTATCTTTTTTGGCGGATGTGCTACAGATGTGTTGTACAATTTTGCTGATCCACACCAGCATAATTGTTTTTATTTGTTCAAAAGAATTTCATCATGTTTTAGTTTGTCAGGATAACACGCATAAACCCTACAATCAAGCAAAGGAAATCAGATGATCTCTGGGACAAAAAGTTTTATTAAGCACTAAGCTTTCGTCAGCCACTGCTGACATTGTCAAAGTGTAAGCTAACATTGGAAAGACTTTGTTTTATAGCCCTTTAAGTGTCGGTAATATGGCCATTGAGCACGTAATAGGTCCGTCAGTCCGCTGCCCACGTGTGATTGGACGTATTGATCTCGGTTCGGTTGTATTGGCTGGCATCCGCCTAGCTCTCGACGCTCTGCCTCCCGCCGCTTGCTCCGCCAGTCGAACATGCCTGTCATATAGCGTCAGACCATCTGGTGTTGCCACATGGTCCCTCCCCCCGCCACCACAGTCTGCCACGCTGTCAACACTTCGTGTGTTTGCTTCAGCCGGTGGCCTCTCAGCCATACCCGTCACGTCAATTGCACCAGTTTGCTGTCTCGTCCTCGATCTCATAGTCAGTCCGGTCCATTCTCCCATCTCCCCAATCGTCATGGCTTCCACCGGCTGGAGCAAATATATATATATATATATATATATTCAAGATGGGCGAGACTTAGATCTCTTGTGGGCACAAAGGAACTTGATACTGATGACCCATTTGACCCCTCCCTTGGGCTCAGCCTGGTCATCTACACCTGCCTTAGTAATGGTAGTTCCAACAGTTCCGATTGCCATTATTAAGCAGGCACTATATGGGTCATTAAACAAGGACCTTTTGGGATTTACAATTTGTGATTTCCTGCAGGCTTCCCCATTGGCGTGATGGTGGGGTGGCTATGATGTCCATAACTATGGGGAGACTTCAGGACTTTTCCATGGAGATTTTTTTTACCTGATAAACCTATAAGTCTTATGTCAGACTCTCCCAAAAGAGTTTTGAATTTTTTTTTTTAAGCAGAACGAGTCAGTCAATAGGAAACAAATAACCTGCAAAAGATTTCAGATGCTATCATTCTGCAGTTCATTATTTCACAACTCCTTGTGTATTTCTTTTGGGCTAGAAAACTAATTTATTTGATCTCAGGAAATCATTTTTCATAGCTCATTTGTCTCTTCTGCCCCAGCATTGATACTACTTGGTTTTCTTGGAGCAGAATCAGGTATAAAAAAGTCAAAGCACTATGTTTTTTAAAGATTTTTTTAAAAAAGGTTACTGTACTTCAGAACAGAGACTCATCCTTATTTCCAGAAACTTTTTGAACCTCATGTAAATATTTTAGAAAACAAAAAAGCAGGCAAATGCAGCCTAGTCTTTGATTATTGTTTGCCCGTTTCTCCCAAAAAAGATGAATTAAGTTGCGGTGGTAAAGAGGACAGCAACAATATTATAGCTAGAGCAGTGGTCCCCAACCTTTGCGGTTTGGCCCGTCTGCGTGGAGTGGGGGGAGAGGAGAACTGGGCTGTGCGAGTGGCGAGCCAGCATGCCTGTGAACGCGCACGCAGCCCTTGCACGAGTGTCAGGCCAGCGCACACGTGAACAGCTTGACTGACACAAGTGGTAGGCCGGACACGCATGCGTGCAAATTCCCGCCAGCCCGCCGCTCATACAAGTTGAGTTGCGCTTGTCCACTCCGGCCAGCCACTCATGCAATAGACCACGGCCCGGGGGTTGGGGACCTCTGAACTAGAGACAGTGTTTACTTAACAATAGTACTAGAAACTCCATTGTTAAATGACAGGGTTGTAAGTTGAAAAACCATTTGATCATGCTGCTTTCCAATGACAGTTCCAACAGTCCCAGTTGCCATCATTAAGTGAGGACTGTGTGGGTCATTAAGCAAGGAGTTCATGTGATTGCAGTTTGTGACTTCCTGCTGGCTTCCCCATTGACATGACTGCAGGGATGTTGTAACAGCCGTAATTATGAGGACTGGTCATAACTGGCAGCCTTACGTAGTAGACCAGACAGAAAACATGACCGTAGAAGCTAATTCTACTTCATTGTAAAGCTACATTAACAGAATCTTGCAAGTCTGAAAGTACAATTCTCCCGCTGTCACATTTACAGACTGATGCACTGTTCCTGCTGTCCACTTATTCCACCCATTGTGTAGCTGTGGGCTGTGCTACCTTTTAACCTATTATCTGACAGTTCCCTAGGTAGCACCCATTTCCATTCCCAAGGTCATTCCCACATACTATTATAGTAACTACCATTCATTCAGCACCATTCTAACTTGAATGATCACTGAACTAGGGACCACCTAAACATGTTTTTCGAGAAGGAATTCAGGGTTGAGTTTCTGACATTCCCAGTTGAAAAGAACACTCTTCTCCTCCAAGCTGCTGCTTCCTATATTAGTTGGAACTGCAGCTGGGTTCAAGCAGATCAGATTGGGGAGGAGTTGACTGGAAGGGTGCAACATGGAGTATTTAACAGCATGGAATATTTATTTGTGTGCTTTAAGCTCTGTTTAACCAAAAGGGATATATGCTGGCCATGAGCCAAAAATATGTTGAACAAGTTTCCTTCCTCGCTTATGTGATCCGAATCGCATTTCTACCTCCTTCCAAGCATTCTGCAATTTAAAATGTTCTGGCATTTGATTTTGCTCTCTGGTTACTCCCAATTGACTGGCATACAGTAACTGCATGCTTAGCTATAGCAGATCTAAACTGCACAAATTCAGACAAGCGCTAATGGGCAGCAGAACAGATAGCATTCACATATACTGTAGAATGTGGAAGGGTGAAGATTCAACTTGGGATTGTTGCGGACAGTTTTTTTTTTTATTATTTAGAAGTAGTCCTCAACTTATGCCCATTCATTTAGTGACCGTTCGAAGTAACAACAGCACTGAAAAAAGTGACTTGTGACCGTTTTTCAGACTTAACAACCATTGCAGTATCCCCATGATCACATGATCAAAATTTGGATACTTGGCAACTGACTCGTATTTATGACGGTTGCAGTGTCCTGGGGTCATGTGATCCTATTTTGCGACCTTCTGACAAACAAAGTCAATGGGGAAGCCAGATTCACTTAACAACTGTGTGACTATCTTAACAATTAGAATGATTTGCTTAACAGCTGTGGCAAGAAAGGTCATAAAATGGGGCAAAACTCACTTAACAACTGCCTCAGTTAGCAACAGAAATGTTGGGCTTAATTATGGTCGTAAGTCAAGGACTACCTGTATAGTGAATGTTGTCCAGCTCAGCTGTTGACTTATCTTAGAGTCTGAACACATTTTGAAAGTCACCATGTGGCTCTGTCTTTAAGTATGATTAGTGATTTGGTAGCAAGTAGCTGTCACATAATTTCATAGAACTTCAGGTATTATAATGTGTGTATCAGTTTTCCTCAGCTAGAAGCTTCTTTACATGTTTTGAAATAAAATGGAGAGAATGTCTAGTCTAATGAAGAGAAGGATGAGGGGGGACATGAGAGCAGTGTTCCAATATCTCAGGGGCTGCGCCAAAGAAGAGGGAGTCAAGCTATTCTCCAAAGCACCTGAAGGCAGGACAAGAAGCAACGGATGGAAACTAACCAAAGAGAGAAGCAACCTAGAACTAAGGAGAAACTTCCTGATGGTTAGAACAATTAATCAGTGGAACAACCTGCCTCCAGAAGCTGTGGATGCTCCAACAGTGGAAGTTTTCAAGAGACTGGACAACCATTTGTCTGAAATGGTATAGGGTTTCCTGCCTCAGCAGGGGGTTGGACTAGATGACCTCAACTGTATTATTATTATTATTATTATTATTATTATTATTATTATTATTATTATTATTATTATTATTATTATTATTATTATTATTATTATTATTAAATATCCAGATTGAATTATATTGGCTGGGAATATCTCCAGGATAGATTGGAATAGGAGGTTGACATAAATGCTGCTGTACTGAATGTTAACGCTACTGTATGAAGAAATTCTAATTTCTAATATATTTTTATAACTGTCACTCAGTCTGTCATTGATACTTGTTTAATACAAAAATTTTCCTTTCCAATCCTTGAGGGCAAACATTGCATATTAGGACTTCAAAGAAACTTATTCTTCTTTTTCCTCTACCTGGAGAACATAAGTTTGCCAATTTCAGATTAAGTGGAGCCAGAAAGCCAGTGGCAAAAAAAACAAAGAGAAAACATTTTAATTGTGAGAAGCTACACCAATTATTATCTTTCAGAGCGGGTAATGCCGTAAGTCAATTTAATTGGCAGGAAGGGAGTAATAGAAAAATAGTGCTATCCTTGGGAAGAATAACAGACCCAAAATAAGGTCTTTTGAAAGGCATTATATAATTAGTTGATTTCTTTTCTCTGGAACCAGTTGTACTGTGAGATAATATAGTGCATTTTACATTGTCAGTAATCCTGTGAGGTTTGCCTAAAAGAATTACTTCTACCTTTCTTTTCTTCTTCTTCTTTGATTTTTTTTCTTTCTTTCCCATTTTGAGAATCCAGATTTGCCTTTGTAACAATCTGGCAACAGCAGAGCAGCTCCTTTTAATGTTTCTGCATTGTTGAGTAGTGAGACACATATAAACTGAATTGTCAGTTTATAATAATAATAAAGTTGGAAGGGACCTTGGAGTTCATCTAGTCCAGGGGTAGGCAACGTTGGCTCTTTTATGACTCATGTACTTCAACTCCCAGAATTCCTGAGCCAGCATGACTCAGCTTGGAAACCTCTCCCTTTCCCCTCAGCATGGCTGGCTCAGGAATTCTGGGAGTTGAAGTCCACCAGTCATAAATGAGCCAAGGTTGCCTACCCCTGATCTAGTCCAACCCCCTGGTCAGGCAGGAAACCCTATACCACTTCAGACAAATGGCTGTCCAGTCTCTTCTTAAAAACTTCCAGTGTTGGAGCAGTCACCGCTTCTGGAGGCAGGTTGTTCCACTGGTTAATTGTTCTGGCTGTTAGGAAGTTTCTCCTTAGTTCTAGGTTGCTTCTCTCCTTGATTATTTTCCACCCGTGGACTTCTGTACATATCTTTCCTAGTCAGTTTCACTCACCTAATTTACAGGTAGCGCTCAGTTTAACAACAGTTCATTCAGTGACTTTTCAAAGTTGCAACTGCACCGACAATGTGAATTATGACCGGTTTTCACACGACCATTGCAGCATCCCCCTGGTCACATGATCAACATCCAGACGCTTGGCAACTAGCACATATTTATGACGGTTGCAGTGTCTTGGGATCACGTGGATGGGGAAGCCAGATTCACTTAACAACCGTGTTACTAACTTAACAACTGCAGGGATTCACAAAACCATCCTGGCTTTTGGCTTGTGAATCCGTACGCTGTAAAAGATGAGGTATTTCCCCCCCCCCCACATTCAGTTCAGCGTGGCAGGTGAAGAATGCCCAGATCAATATTTTAAAAAAAAGAGAATATTGAATTAGGCAAGTGGGAATTGAAAGTATAAAACGGAATCCGGCATTCTTTCTTTCTTTTTCTTTTTTTCTTTAGGTGATTCAAAGAAAAATATTGGCCCCATTTTTTAAACAAGTTTTCAGAACAATATACCGTTTTCTCCTCTTCCCTCTATCACTCCTTCCCCCCAGGGTCTATCCAATTCATTCCAAGCTTCTCTTCTTTCATTTTTCACTTCCTCAAGGGAGAGATCAATAGCGGTGATGTATAAGCTTTGATGTCTGTATGGCCAAAGTAAAACTGGAGGATAAGAGAAACATGCCAGCCCATCTCCCAGCTCCAGATAGGAACAGTTCAGTTAAAGCAGCGGTGTCAAACTCAATTTCACTGAGGGCCGCATCGGCATTGCGGTTGC
>NW_015389838.1:29593-79070 GCF_001527695.2 Protobothrops mucrosquamatus
GGAGACATCAAACAGCGAATCTGGACAGCAGCAGCATGCTTTCTCCTCCAGACTGCCGTTATTTCCCTTGTAATTTTCTGAATCGCTGTAACGAGGATTCATTGGGTGTCCAATATCCCTCCCACGCATTGCATACAAAAGGCTTCTTGTAAAACCCATTTTCCCCATAAAATCTTTTCAAACATCTTGGCTGAGGAGACGGTCAGGAGCCCTTGGCTAATGAGCTGCTGAAAGTAGGGACTGTCAGTTTTCTTCTCCTAGTAATGAATCCCATTCTTGGTGGGTGAGTCTTGCACATGTTGCAAGACAACTAACTGTGAGAGGGACCTCGGAGTCCTAGTGGACAATCACTTAATTAGGAGCCAGCAGTGTGCTGCAGCTGCCAAAAAGGCCAACACAGTGCTAGGCTGCGTTAACAGAGGGATAGAATCAAGATCACGTGAAGTATTAATACCACTTTACAATGCCTTGGTAAGGCCACACTTGGAATACGGCATCCAGTTTTGGTCACCACGATGTAAAAAAGATGTTGAGATTCTAGAAAGAGTTCAGAGAAGAGCAACAAAGATGATTAGGGGACTGGAGGCTAAAACATATAAGGAAAGACTGCTGGAATTGGGTATGTCTAGTCTGATGAAGAGAAGGACAAGGGGGGACATGATAGCAGTGTTCCAGTATCTCAGGGGCTGCCCCAAAGAAGAGGGAGTCAAGCTATTCTCCAAGGCGCCTGAAGGCAGGACAAGAAGCAACGGGTGGAAACTAATCAAGGAGAGAACCAACCTAGAACTAAGGAGAAACTTCCTGACAGTTCGAACAATTAACCAGTGGAACAACCTGCCTCCAGAAGCAATGAATGCTCCAACACTGGAAGTTTTCAAGAAGAGACTGGACAGCCATTTGTCTGAAATGGTATAGGGTTTCCTGCCTGAGCAGAGGGTTGGACTAGATGACCTCCAAGGTCCCTTCCAACTTTATTATTGTTGTTGTTGCTGCTGCTGCTGCTGCTGTTGTTGTTGTTGTTGTTATTATTATTATTATTATTATTATTATTATTATTATTATTATTATTATAATAACTTGTCTTTAGCAGTTAGGAACAATATGGGAGGCACCATAGCACCACTTCATCATTGCTTTTTTATTTTTTTTAACATTTTACAGGTAGTTCTCAACTCACAACAGTTCATTTAGCGACTTTCAAAGTTATGATGCCATTGAAAAAAATGACTTATGGCTGTTATTCACACACTTTTTTTAAATTTTATATTAATTTTTTCATACAATTCAATAGTGCTTATTCAACAACGTGTTGTCTGAGTTTATCATTCACTAATGCACATTTAATTACTAATCCTTGATTCCTTTCTCCAGCCATTGATAAAACAAATCCCAAGTCTGATAGTATTCTGTTTCTTCTTTTTCTTTCAACCTCATAGTAAGTCTGTCCGTTTCTGCACAATCTAATATTTTTTTAAATGATTTCTTCCTCTGATGGTAATTCTTCCGTTTTTCACATACTTAACAACCATTGCAGCATCCCCATGGCCACGTGATCAAAATTATGACACTTGGGGAACTGACTCACATTTATGACGGTCGCTGTGTCCCGGGGTCATGTGATCCCCTTTGGCGACCTCCTAACAAGCAAAGTCAATGGGGAAACCGGATTTACTTAACATCCGGGTTCCTCACTTAACAACTGCAGTGATTCACTTAACAACTGTGGCCAGAGAAGTAAGTCGTAAAATGGGGCAAAACTCACTCAGCAAATTTCTCACTTAGCAACATAAATTTGGGGCTGAATTTTGGTCGTAAGTTGAGGACTACCTTTACTGTAATTTTGTGATGAACTGCCCAGAGTTCAGTGCATTTTGGTTGTTTGTGGTCAGCCAGATGTTTAGAAGGGATTTGCTATTTTTATCCATCTGCTGAGTCCTTCCCAAGGACCTGGGATAAGCAGGTGTTTAGTATTAAAGGTTATTGTTGCAGGAGGTAAGCTGTTCCAAGTAAAGCTGCTTTTTGCAAATTATTGTGGTTCTGTGGGACAAATGCAGGAGATCTCACTGGCATCCCTTCATCTCTGTCATAATCTGCATGTGTGAAAACAGATCTGATAAGTGTGGCGGGAGCGAATCCTGCTCAAATCCCGTTCCTCCTGAAGTATCCATTTTTATAGCAAGACATAGAACAGTGATGGCGAACCTTTTAGAGACTGAGTGCCCAAACTGCAACGCAAAACCCACCTATGCATGGTCGAGTGCCGGGGGTGGGCGTGGCCCATTGGGTGGGTGTGGCCCATTGGGTGGGCGTGGCTGTGGTGGTAACGGCAGACTGGGTGGGACTAAAAAGTTCAATCAATCAATTTCAACTTTGCAAGATTTTTTTTTTCCCACGAGAAGTTGAAATTGACTGATTGAACCTTTTTTTTTTTTTTTGCACATGGCGGCGGAGGCCTAAAGCGAAAAGGTTTTATAAAACCCAGCTGAAGGCCTAGGAGTGGGGGCGACGATGCGTGTGCCCAGTCTCTCCCGAGACTCACGGCGGAGACCGTGGGCACGGTATCCAAGCGGTGGTGACTTTATCTTCATAACTAAAAAGGGCTTTAATTCTTGAGACTGCGAGGTAATTGATTACACCGTGTACTACGAAAAGGTCAAAAAGGGGTTTCTCAGAGACCGAGACAAACGACACTAAAGAACACCGGTCCAATTTTTTTTTTTAATTCATTCTAGGTGGCATTTTCGGCCAGCTGTTCCTTGAACGAGTTTCCTTAAAACTACAGGTGGTCCTTGAATTACGACCACAATGGAGCTCAAAATTTCTGTTGCTAAGTTTTGGGAAGTGAGTTTTGCCCCATTTTGCGACTCTTGTTTTCCCCTCCCAATGTTCACACTGAAAACATGGCTTCTTACAAAGTAAAATCATTATTCCGTGTCCTACATCAGTGATGGCGAACCTTTTAGAGACGGAGTGCCCCAAAACTGGCCCCGCCTCCGCTCAACCCACCCCTGACCCACCCCCGTTCTGCCCCACCCCGCCTGCCCGCAGGGCCACTCACCGCCTCCAGGGCCCGCCGCAGATCGCCCAGGCAGCCCAGCAGCGCCATGGTGGCCACGCCCTCTCCCCGCGCCCAGCATCAACTGTGCATGATGGGGCGTGAGGGCATAGTCTTGTCTACGCTGCCTGGCTTCCAGGTCCTTGGCTGCCCTGCTCTGCGTGGGCCATGCTTAGGGGTGATTCTTCTCCAGGGGGGCTGCTGGTGAGGGGGTTGTGGGGGGAGGCAAGGCTGGGGCAACGGCACGTGTGCCCACAGAGAGGGCTCCAAATGCCGCCTCTGGCACCCATGCCATAGGTTCGCCACCACTGTCCTACATCATACATGATAGAGAATCGGCCTTCTTCTGGATGACAGTTTTTTAATGTCCTTGAAAAATTTGTCAGTAGAACCAATTACTAAAGGAAGATACATTCAAGCTGAAGCTGGACAATCCCATCTGTCAGGATGCTTTAATTTGTCTTTCTTTATTGAACAGGGGATTGGAGGTGAGAACTAACTTGGCCCTTGCAACGTTGAGTCGGCAATGCTAATATTCAGGCCTCTGCTGGGCAACTGTCATGTTTTGGAGGATATTTGCAATCAGTGTAGTGCCTTTGGCAAAGGGAAAATTTTGCTATCACTCTCTCAGTTTGCTGTTTCCTGTGCTTGTTAGAGAAGGAAGTAGGGAAGGATTTGATCCACTGAAGCAGAGCTCCGATGTGGAAGGTGGAAGAATTGCATTGATAGTAGAGTAGGGTAGGGTAGGGTAGAGTAGAGTAGAGTAGAACAGAACAGAACAGAACAGAACAGAAGAACAGAACAGAACAGAATAGAATATAGAGTGGAATGGAATGGAATGGAATAGAATATAGAATAGAATGTAGAGAATAGAATAGAATAGAATAGAATAGAATAGAATATAGAATATAGAATATAGAATATAGAATATAGAATATAGAATATAGAATAGAGTGGAACGGAACAGAACAGAACAGAATAGAACATAGAGTAGAATGGAATGGAATAGAATATAGAATAGAATGTAGAAAATAGAATGAATAGAGTAGAGTGGAACGGAACGGAACGGAACAGAATAGAATAGAATATAAAATAGAATGGAATGGAATAGAATAGAATATAGAATAGAATGTAGAAAATAGAATAGAATGTAGAAAATAGAATAGAACAGAACAGAACAGAACAGAACAGAATAGAATAGAATAGAATAGAATAGAATAGAATATAGAATAGAGTGGAACAGAACAGAATAGAATCCTATAAAGAACAGTTGCTGGAAATGGGTATGTCTAGTTTAATGAAGAGAAGGACGAGGGGGGACATGATAGCTGTGTTCCAGTATCTCAGGGGCTGCCACAAAGAAGAGGTAGTCAAGCTATTCTCCAAAGCACCTGAAGGCAGGACAATAAGCAACGGATGGAAACTAATCAAGGAGAGAAGCAACCTAGAACTAAGGAGAAATTTCCTGACAGTTAGAACAATTAACCAGTGGAACAACCTGCCTCCAGAAGCGGCGAATGCTCCAACACTGGAAGTTTTTAAGAGACTGGACAGCCATTTGTCTGAAATGGTATAGGGTTTCCTGCCTGAGCAGGGGGTTGGACTAGATGACCTCCAAGGTCCTGTCCAACGGTTTGTTTGTTTGTTTTTTATTATTATTATTATTATTATTATTATTATTATTATTATTATTATTATTATTATTATTATTATTATTATTATTATTATTATTATTATTATTATTATTATTATTATTATTATGAATAGAATAGAATAGAATAGAATAGAATAGAATAGAATTCTTTATTGGCCAAGTGTGATTGGACACACAAGGAATTTGTCTCCAATACATAAGCTCTCAGTGTACATACAGGCAACAAGTGATAAATCCTGATCATAATCATAAAATACAATCATAATAAATCATAAGATACAACACTCGATAGTCATAGGATACTATGGTAAATAAGCAATCAACATAAATCATAGTAGGATAACTAAATAAAAGCAATCAACATAGATCATAAAATACAAACAACAAAGTTACAGTCTCTCTGAGCTTGGCTGTTTTTCTTGCAGATGTTTCATTACCCAAACTAGGTAACATCATGAGGGCTAAGGTAATGAAACGTCTTCAAGAGAAACAACCAAGCTCAGAGAGCACCAAGGACCCCTCATGTCAGCAATGAACTACAAATATTCTCCTTTATTAGTATAGTCATAGGAAGCTAAGAAAATAGGTAATAGCAAAGATGAGAAGGATAATAGCAATGCAGCCCTAGTAGGTGGTTTGACATCCCAGGGCATAAGACAGTGTTGTGGGAATTAGTTGTTCAGCAAAGTGATGGCCTGGGGGGGAAAAACTGTCCTTGTGTCTAGTTGTGTTGGTTTGCAGTGAAGTATTAGTCACATGCAGTCACGTGAAGTATCAGTACCACTTTACAATGCCTTGGTAAGGCCACACTTGGAATACTGCATCCAGTTTTGATCACCACGATGTAAAAAAGATGTTGAGACTCTAAAAAGAGTACAGAGAAGAGCAACAAAGATGATCAGGGGACTGGAGGCTAAAACATATGAGGAACGGTTGCTGGAATTGGGTATGTCTAGTTTAATGAAGAGAAGGACGAGGGGGGACATGATAGCAGTGTTCCAGTATCTCAGGGGCTGCCCCAAAGAAGAGGGAGTCAAGCTATTCCCCAAAGCACCTGAAGGCAGGACAAGAAGCAACGGGTGGAAACTAAGCAAGGAGAGAAGCAACCTAGAACTAAGGAGAAACTTCCTGACAGTGAGAACAATTAACCAGTGGAACAACCTGCCTCCAGAAGCGGTGAATGCTCCAACACTGGAAGTTTTTAAGAAAAGACTGGACAGCCATTTGTCCGAAATGATATAGGGTTTCCTGCCTGAGCAGAGGGTTGGACTAGATGACTTCCAAGGTCCCTTCCAACTTTATCATTATTATTATTAGTAGTATACCTCATAGCATTGTCTTGAGGGAGGAAGTTGAAACAGTTTATGTCCAGGATGTGAGGGGTCTGTAGATACTTTCTCAGCCCTCTGTGGCTGGTGCTATATACAGATGTTCAATGGAAGGCAGGCTGATTGCAGTTGTTTTTTTCTGCAGTCCTAACTATCCCGTGAAGTCTGGGTCTCTCTTGTTTGATCATCTGGTTGCTCAGAAAGAACAGCCAGATAGACACAGGGAAAGCCAGGATGGAAAGCCATCCCGAAGCCTGGCAATTACTGGTGAATGGTCCTCTGGCCTGTCTAAGAGTCAGAGTTGCTTCTCCTTTGAAGAGCAAACCATACCAACAAATGTGTACAATAGTACAGGTCCTTGATTTACAAGGTCATAAAACGGGGCAAAACTCACTTAACAACTGTCTCCTGTAGGAGCAGAAATTTTGGGCTCAATTTTGGTTATAAGTTGAAGACTATAATGTCCTCCACCTTGAATTATTTCTAAAAACAATACAGGTAGACCTCGACTTACGGCCACAATTGAGCCCAACGTTTAAGTTGCTAAGTGAGAAATTTCTTAAGTGAGTTGTGCCCCATTTTACGGCTTTTCTTGCCATATTTGTTAAGTCAATCACTGCAGTTGTTAAATCAGTAACACGGTTGTTAAATGAATCTGGCTTCCCCATTGACTTTGCTTGTCAGAAGATCGCAAAAGGGGATCACATGACCCCGGGACGCTGCAACTGTCATAAATGTGTCGGTTTTCAAGCATCTGAATGTAAATCACGTGACCATGAGGATGCTGCAACCATCGTAAGTGTGAGAAATGGTCATAAGTCACGTTTTTCAGTGCTGTTGAAACTTCAAACTGTCACTAAATGAACTGTTGTAAGTCGAGGAGTATCTGTAAAGTCGGGATACATGAATGAATGAATGAATGAATGAATGAATGAATGAACAACTGAACGACTGAATGAACGAATGAACAAATGAACAAATGACTGACTGACTGAATGAATGAATGACTGACTGACTGAATAAATGAACAACTGAAGGACTGACTGACTGACTGAATGAATGAACAACTGAACAACTGAAAGACTGACTGACCGAACGACCGAACGAACGACCGACCGACCGACCGAACGAACGAACGAACGAACGAACGAACGAAAACTCACAGTTGTTCCCGTGTGATTCTGTTTTGACCATTCAGAAAGTTGACTTATTATGAACTGTACCAACATTTCTGTCTTCTCTGAGCAGATTGCCATCCGCTTTGTGAGTTGTGCGTCGCAGATCTCCACACAGACAGAGGAAGCATCTGTCTGAGGTGCCGTGATACCCATCACCTGCTTCTGAAGGACCACTGCGTTCCAGACTGCCCCGTGGGATTTTACCAACTCGGAGGAGCATGTCAGAGTGAGTAATGCCTGAGAAAACAGGGGCCTTAGCAATCAACAGCTTTGACATGCCAATTAATTTCCCATCAGATAAATAATTTTTTCAACCTGTGGTCTCTCCTTGCGTGAAGCCTTAATGATAAAGTTATTCATAGGGACATAAAATTACTGCTGTCTTGAGTCAAATCAAAGACTGTAGAATTTCAAGAGACTTTCAGAAGCTAGATAGAAAGACATCCTCAAGTTCTCAAGTGACTGATATCCAGAACCATCCACCCTCTGGATAGCATATATAATCATCATAATGAATAGATGTTGATGTAAATGGTATTTTAAAGCTGTCTCTGATGGTTTTCTGTTATCTGTTTTGTGTGTAATTACTCTGATTCCTCTATCACCTGATGTTCTTCCATTGTATTTGATAGCAACTGGCATAATTGATATTAATATCAGTTGATATTGCTGGCTGGGAAGGAGAATGATAAAGAGTCCATCAACATCTGGATGGGCCAGGTGTTCAATAATATCAATTTGTCAGTCATTTATGATGTGGGGTTGGTTTATGGCACCAGTTTCTCAATCGCTGCAGGAGATGGGGGACGATTTCCATTCCTGGATAAATCCCAATAACGTAGAATTCACAGCAATTAAGGTAGAAAGTCCAGTCAAGGCTTAAATACTATATTGGGGTTGTTGTTTTTTTTTCCAAAAAAATTAAGAATATTATTTTTCTACATCACAAAAACATGAGGAAATTCTCTTGAGAAATGAGCAGATATCAACCGGAAAATGAAGAGATTGGAATAGCTTTACCCAACCTGGCACTCATACAGTAGTTCAAGGTCAAACTTAGCTGGATATACTGTGTTTAATACATTCCAGGAATATAAGAGAGTCAGTTTGGTCTAGTGATTAAGGCACCAGGCTGGAATCCAGGAGGCTGTGAGTTCTAGTCCCACCTTAGGCATGAAAGCCAGATGACTTTGGGCCAATCACCAGAAAGCAGTTTTTGCTTTGACAAAAGAGTTAGATGATGCTGGAGGGGGTGGGGAGGATGGTGCATGAGAGTTTAGCTAGACATAATAATACTGGACTTAGTGTATGAGCCAAGGTTAATGAAATAAGAGATGATAAGAATTGGCAAGCTGGAGAACTGGAGGGAAAGCCTGCATTTCAAACTAATTGGAGAATGTGATTTATGACAGTTAATTGGAGGAGGGAATTGTGCTTTGATACTATGGGCTCAGGGAAGGGGACTCCAGTTTTTGGCTTCCACCATGTTAGTGCCGATGCCATGCTTCTCAAATAAAGATTCTTTAAGGTAAACAATGCCTCGAAGCTCTTTGAAGAGTTTCATGCGTCGGAACCATGACACATGGAGCTTGAGAGTCTGCATGTTAAATGCCTTTGTCTACTGCTTCCCTTCCAGAGTGTCATCCTTCCTGTAAAACCTGCACAGGAGAAGGCCCTTTCTCCTGCACTTCCTGTGACCCCAACCTCGTCCTTTCTCATGCTGGCTCATGCCTCTCGGCCTGTTCCCTGGGATTCTTTCAGGATGAGAACCTTCATTGCAAGCGTACGTGGTGCCTCAGTTTCTCAGTTTTATTTGGGACAATGTTTTAGAAGTCGGTGTTCTCGTTCTCTCTCTCTCTCTCTCTCTCTCTCTCTCTCTCTCTCTCTCTCTCTCTCTCTCTCTCTCTCTCTCTCTCTCTCTCTCTCTCTCTCTCTCTCTCTGTGTGTGTGTGTGTGTGTGTGTAGGACAACTTGCTATAGCCAACTCACCACGGCCAACTTGCAGGACAATTCAGTGTGGGTTTAGTTTATTTTATTATTCATCCACGCATTATAAAAGCTGGTGATCATGGGAATGATTTCATTTGATGCAAGAGGTTAAAATAATTTTGACCNGGATAAGGAAATGGAAAATGCTTGTAGGTTCTGAATGATTTCAAAAGACTTAGCAGGAAGAGGTCTGTAGGTGGTTTGATGTTGTTTGGGATTGGGAGCTTAAGTAGAGTTATGGCTGGTTGGATGGGAGACCACGTAGGAATGTTACAAGGTCGACTGGGAAATCAAGCAACAGAATTTGCTGGGAGTTGAAGTCCACACGTCTTAAAGTGGCCCAGGTTGAGAAATACCGCACTAAAGTGTACATTTCTGGTTCAAAAGCTACAATGGCCAAGTTCATACAATACACTAATTCAAACCAAGCAAATTGCATTATGATTTCTCTAGGACAGGGATCTCCAACCCCCAGTCCGTGGACCGGTACCGGTCTGCGGCGTGCCAGCAACCGGTCCGCACAAACAAACAAAGCCCCATCTGCGGGATGCAGGCAGCACACAAAACCACGCCACCTCTGCTCCGCGGAAAAACCTCTATCCACGGAACCGGTCCCTGGCGCCCAAAAGGCTGGGGACCTCTGCTTTAGGACATTTCCATGTTCGAGACATGTTAAATTGTCCTTACCTTGACTCCCATAGAACAGAAAAGAGAAAAATCCAACTAAAATTAAGAGGTGAGCCTTAATCGAGATGTTTAGTGTAGTACATTGTACAACAGGCTGAGAGAGATACAATTAAAAGAGACTGCAAAAAAAAACAGCCTTGCAGTGAATCCCAAAGATTCATATCAAGTAGTTCTAGTAAATGTGCATCCCAGTCAAATCTAAGTAGCTTACACTGTACATTTTATATTGCTTTTACGCCGCCGTTTTGAATAATATGTCACTAGAATATTTGAAGTTTGTAAATGGTAATACATCTCATTATTAGCCATTTCTTCGCTCTGTTAATCCACATATCTTCTTAATGTTACAGTTGTTAATTAATTAAGCCTTGTGACACTCTCTGGAATTGATAAAGTGAAATGAGATGCCATAGCATAGAAAATTAGATACAAGCGATATTATAGGATGGATTGGATTGAGAGAAGTGGGCAGGCAGCCTGGAATTGTGTGTCCTTAAACTTAAAGGAAGAAAGTTAGTGAAGAAGGAGGTTTAGTTTTTGACTGTGATCACTTTGAAGCTGTATCAACTCAAAGAGTTCCATTCTTGTTTGATCTATCCCGTTAATTAATCTGTTAAAGCAGTGTTTCTCAACCTTGAAAGTCTAAGATGTATGGGTGTTAACTCCCAGAATTGCCCAACCAGCCAGGGCTGGCTAGGGAATTCTGGGAGTTGAAATCCACACTTTTTAGAGTTGCCAAGTTTGAGGAACTCTATGTTAAGGTGTTGCAGGACTCTATCTGCTATAGATTTGTGGGTGTCAAGCATCAGGGAAATCAGAAGATCCATGCAATTCAAATGGATATAAAGATTTATTGCAAGCTTAAGCTCTCTACGAGAATCTGAATTACTAAAGGCCAAAGTGAATTGGCGGTAGATAAAAGTCAACGGAATTCAAGGTGGGCTGGACTTTGATCTCTTGTGGGTGCGAAGGCACTCAAGACTAATGACACGTTTGACCCCTCCCTCCGGCTCAGCCTGGTCATCTCCTACACTCGGATCTTCATTGCTTTCAAATGAACTCTTATGTTTATGTTTAAATATGGCCCTCTGTCAACCTTCCCTTGTAGATGCAAATTGAGCATGTCAGGAAAAACTCTGGAGCAGTGGTTCACCTCCTTTCTCAGTAGTCTGTTCCGGTCAATATTGAGTGGGAGGGGAGAAATCACACCTACGATCCCTCACTTGTGGGGTGCCTGAGAGTTTGACGCTTTCCCTCTTTCTATTTAACATTTACGTACAACTATTGGGTGAGGCTATTTCGTTGAGTTTGTTGTCATCAGTATGAATGCCTTCCCTTATTATGGTGTCTCCTAAAGAAGTTGAGTTACACCAAGGTTTCTCAACCTTGGCAACTTTAAGAGGTGTAGACTTCAACTCCCAGAATTCCTCAACCAACCATGCTGGCTGGGGAATTCTGGGATTTCAAGTCCACCCGTTTTAAAGCTGCCAGCATTTAATTTTGAATGTACCCAAAAAAGGAATGTATTATTACATAGGGAGAAAATCAGGTTCACGGTTTAAGGAAAGAAATGAAAATCAAGGTTAATTTTTGGCTCCGGATTGTCTGCTGCACTATGACTTTGCTATGTTGGTCAATGATAAAAGGAAGAACTTGGACTTATTTAAATGGTGCACTTCTACTTTTCATAATTCTTTGACATACCCCAAGTATTTTATATACGATGTAGCTCAGTAATTTGTGTTTTTTTTATCATTTCTGTATTACAAGTTGCAATACAGAAATGATAAAAAAAAAAACTGTCCCCATAGAAAGAAGTCTGAAGTGTTCTTTGAAATTTTCTTTAACCCTTATAGCTTCAGTTCTTAATGTGAAATCTGATCAGTCCTGATGTTTTGTCTTTTCTCTCCAGCTTGCAGTGACCCGTGTCTAAGCTGTGATTCAAGATCCCACTGTACTTCTTGCAAAGACCCATCTAAAGTCTTACTGTTTGGAGAGTGCCAATATGATAAATGTCCATCACAATATTTCCTCGATTTGTCTACCAGGATGTGCAGAGGTGAAGGGAATCTCAAAAATGTTCACGTTGAGTCTGAATAACAATGATCAGCCACGTTTTAATGGTCTGCGTGGAACCCACGCTCGTGGTCTCTTCCCTAACTGCCTGTCTCCTGCCATATCTTTTCTTTTCAGTTCTGTCTCCCACTCAGCAGACACCCGTGCCTGCCCACATACAGGTAGTCCTTGACTTACAACAGTTCATTTAGTGACTGTTCAGTTACAACAGCACCGAAAAACGTGATTTGTGACCGTTTTGCACACTTACAATCATTGCACCATCCCCAACATTTAGTCACTTGGCAACTTTCTTATGACAGTTGCAATGTCTTGAGGTCATGTGATCACCTTTTGTGACCTTCTGACAAACAAAATCAATGGGGGAAGCCAGATTCACTTCACAACTGTGTTACTAACTCAACACCTACAGCGATTGACTCAACAACTGTGGCAAAAGAGGTCGTAAAAAGGGCCAAAACTGACTTTAACAACTGTCTCGCTTGGCCACAGTAATTTTGGGCTCCATTGTTGTCGTAAGTCAAGGACTACCTGTACATGACACTCACACACACACATGCTTGCTGCTGTGGGTAAATTCTGGCCAAGGGTTTGCTGTTGTTTGCTCTGCTCAATGGTTAGTTGAATGATGAATGAGTTTAACTTTGTTAATCCTTCAGTTACTTCCTCTCCTTAACATTGGTTCATTTATTTATTAGATTTTTGTGCCATTTTTATTACTTTTATAAGTAACTCAAGGCCGTGAACATACATTGTACTCCTTCCTCCTCTTTTTCCCTGTAACCACAACCCTGTGAAGTGAGTTGGGTTGAGAGAGTGTGATTGGCGGAATTAGAATTCCCAGTCCTTTGGTGATTGACCCAGAATCAACCAGTTGGCTTTCATGCCTAAGGCAGGACTAGACCTCATTGTCTCCTAGTCATTGGCCCAAACTTACCCAGCCAGCTTTCATGCCTAAGGCAGGACTAGAACACACTGTCTTCTGGTGATTGACCCAAAGTCACCCAACCGGATTTCATGCGTAAGGCAGGACTAGAACTCATTGTCTCCTAGTCATTGGCCCAAACTTACCCAGCCAGCTTTCATGCCTAAGCCAGGACTAGAACTCACTGTCTCCTGGTGATTGACCCAAAGTCACCCACCTGGATCTCATGCCTAAGGCAGAATTGGAACTCACAGTCTCTTGGTTTCTAGGGCAGCACTACACCAAACTGGGTTAACTAGTTTTATAGATTAAAACTCAACTGGTTTCATATATATATATGCTGGAAATGTTGCAATTGTCCTTCAGTAGAGGTCCTTGAAGACCCACCAAGAGAGCCAGCCAAGTCCTGGTGTCTTGTTCCAAGAAAAAAAAATCAACTATCAGAAGAAGATTGGGGTCTTGCCCTTTTCTGACCTAAACAAAATTGCATTATAAATATATTATCCAAGGGAAATTCTTTCCATCTTCTTTAGTGACCTATCTCATAATTAGCTACCCTGAGACCGACTGATCTGATTCCCTTTTTAACAATCAAGGTCAAGATTTCAACATGATGAAAATAAGGAGCAGAGCCTCCGATTAATAAGGGCTTCTTTTATTCATGAATTTGCTAGCTCGTTGGAACAAAACAGGATCTAGTATTCAATGTAGACGGTCGAAGATGGAAAGCGGGGCCAAGGGATCAAAACTTGACCTAGGCACAAATCCCAGGAATCCCTTAATTTTGCTCTCGTCGAAATTCACCATCCAACGACTTCCTTCTCCAGAACTGAAGAAGCTTCTTGGACGAGAAACGAAATGCTTTCAAGAGAAAAAACCCCCCAAGAAAGTCCACTTGCCTTTTGAGACGCACCTTTGGCACCACCATGACCTGGATGCTTGAGAATCCACATAGACAACCATCTCCCACCTTAATGTCAAATAAACCCTCGTGCTTTTCAGCTAGAAAAAGCGCATTGGATTGTTTCCATCCTGGTGTGATGTGATAATATTTACTCAACCAGATGTTAAAATAATAGCGTTGAATTGACATTCCATGTGGTTATCGCAGGGGCTGAGATAAGCTATCCTAGGTGAAAGGCTGAGGATTTGGCAGAGAGATCCAAAGAACTTCTCTGCACTTCTGCTTATCACAGCTCCTTATCAGAGAGATAATTTTTACCCTTGTCTTCCAAAAAACAGAGCAGGAGAGTAGCTCTCTAAAGACCATCACCAGCACTTCCTCCTCCTCCTCCTCCTCCTCCTCATCATCCTCCTCCTCCTCCTCCTCCTCATCATCATCATCATCCCATTCATATCTTCTCCCCCATTTTCTCTTGGCCAACAAGAGCAATTTCTGTAGGCATCTTCTTTTGTGATGGGAACCCGTTTTTATTTTCTCTGTTTCTTGATATATATGAATTTTCTGCTTCAAAGAGTTGCAGGGAACAAGACAGAAACTAGGAAGGTGTGGAGTGGACAAGCGGTGGAATTTTTATTCTCCTTCCTCTTCCTCCTCTTCCTCTTCCTCTTCCCCTTCCCCCTCCCTCCCTCCCTCTTCCTTCCTTCCTTCCTTCCTTCCTTCCTTCCTTCCTTCCTTCCTTCCTTCCTTCCTTCCTTCCTTCCTTCCTTCTTTCTTTCTTTCTTTCTTTCTTTCTTTCTTCAGAAATTGGATGCTATTTAAAGTATAAGCAGGCCTCAATCCTTCGTTTAGTGACAGTTCAAAGTTAGAACAGCACTGAAAGAAGTGCCTTAAAACCGCTCCTCACAGTTTCAACCCTCCCAGCATAGGCATGGTCACGTGATCAAAACGTGGGCGCTTGGCAACCGGCATACATTTACAATGGTGGCCGTGTCCCAGAGTCATATGACCGCCATTTGGGACCTTCCCAGCTGGCTTCTGGCAAGCGAAGTCAATGGGGGAAGCCAAAATTTGTTTAATGGCCACACGATTCATTTAACTGCAGTGATTTCCTTACCAAACATGATTTTAGGTCATAAAATCAGGCATAACACTCTTACCAATAGATCGCCTTGCTTAGCAACATAAATTCTGGTCCCCGTTTTGGCCGTACCTTTATTTTAGGGTACCTTTATTTTAGGGTTACCTCATGAGTTGGAAAAGTGTCCCATTCATTTTGTGGTACCTTTATTTTAGGGTTACCTCATGAGTTGGAAAAGTGTCCCATTCATTTTGTTCAGAAGAGCCAGTGGAAACTCTGGATTAGTGTTGCTCCACCTGGACAATTTTAAGAGGTGTGGACTTCAACTCCCAGAATTCCCCAGCCAGCATGGCTGGCTCGGGAATTCTGGGAGTTGAAGTCCACACCTCTTAAAATTGTCCAGGTTGGGAAACTGCTCGGGAGGCTACAGAAAATGGCGTTGTAGACCACACACGGCTATCTAGATTCTGTTTGAACAGAACTGTATCTGTATTTCTTAATTTTTTTTCTCTTCACCACCACTTCTATTTGCTCATCTCTCGTCCCATCTCTTCTACTTCATAAGCAGTCAGCGTCAGTGTCTTATAAACGTAGCAGATCCCAAGTCCCCCAAATCCATTGATTAGCAATATATAAATGCCAAGTCGGCCTAATCACAGTTTAGATTCCTTTCTTCACCTTGCCCGGTTATTATAGCCTTTTCTTCAGACCGATCCTTTTCGTTCTGGAGTAGAAGGCGAGATGGAGGACCTTGTGGTCTTCCGATCATCCACTTATTATCCACATTCTTTTCTGAAAATGAACTGCAAGTCAATGTCATCTTCCTTGTCAATCTGGCCTGCCTAATTAGCAGTGTTTGTGGGGAATCCCACAGGTCTCAGTCAGTGAGAGAGAAAAAAGATTTATTACTTGGTAAGGCCACACTTGGAATCCTGCATCCAGTTTTGGTCACCACGATATAAAAAAGATGTTGAGACTCTAGAAAGAGTGCAGAGAAGAGCAGCAAAGATGATTAGGGGACTGGAGGCTAAAACATATAAGGAACGGTTGCTGGAATTGGGTATGTCTAGTTTAATGAAGAGAAGGACGAGGGGGGACACGATAGCAGTCTTCCATTATCAGGGGCTGCCACAAAGAAAAGGGAGTCAAGCTATTCTCCAAAGCGCCCGAAGGCAGGACACAAAGCAACAGATGGAAACTAATCAAGGAGAGAAGCAACCTAGAACTAAGGAGAAACTTCCTGACAGTGAGAACAATTAACCAGTGGAACAACCTGCCTCCAGAAGCGGTGAATGCACCAACACTGGAAGTTTTAAAGAAGAAACTGGACAGCCATTTGTCCGAAATGGTATAGGGTTACCTGCCTGAGCAGGGGGTTGGACTTGATGACCTCCAAGGTCCCTTCCATCATCATCATCATCATCATCATCATCATCATTATTATTATTATTATTATTATTATTATTATTATTATTATTATTATTTACGGTGCAGCCCACATGGGCTGATCACCGCTCTAGCCACTAGGGAGGATGGATGGAGCATCTCCTCATCTGGACTGCTGAAGAAAGAGCAGCCGTGCCTGCGTTAACGTAACTGGGAAACGTGAAACTCCAGGGAAGAATTTTGTGTTATTTTAAGACTGTCTCTTTTGGCGTTTCTTCCCGGGTTTTACATCTGTTCTCTCTGTTCTTCCTTTGCCCTTCAGTGTGTTTGTAGACAGTAGTGACGTGATGGATGAGATCGGAGGGGTATAAAGGGAGACCACGGTGGCTCTGTGGGGAACCCTCTCTTTCATTGTCTTATTCCAGAGTGCGACTGGAGCTGCAACGTTTGCCACGGTCCCAACCGCACGGATTGCCTGCAGTGCATGGAGGGATATTTTCTCCAGCAAGGAGCTTGCGTTGAGCATTGTCTGCCAGCATTTTACAGGGAATCGGAAACGTGTCAAAGTAAGTCTTGATGTCTTGGCACAGGGACTTAACGTACAATTTTGTGCAATCATCTGAGAGGGCATGGTTCAAAAATCACAACAAACAGTTGGCTGTTTAAAAAAAATACAGCAGAGGTCCCCAACTTTTGGGGCACCAGGAAGAGAGGTTTTTCCGCAGACTGGAGGGTGTGTGGTTTGTGTGTTGCCTGCATCCCGTGGATGGGGCTTTGCTTTTTTATGTGGACCGGTTGCTGGCATGCCACAGCCCGGTACTGGTCCACAGACCAGGAGTTGGGGACCCCTGCACTACAGGTAGTCCTCGACTTACAGCGGTACATTTAATGACCATTCGAAGTTACAACAGCTTTCAAAAAAAGCGACTTGTGATCATTTTTCATACTTACGACCTTTGCCACATCCCCACAGTCATATGAACAGATTTTGGACACTTGGCCACTGACTCATGACGCTTGCAATATCCTGGAGTCATGTGATTTGAGCGTTTGTGACCTTCTGACAGGCAAAGTCAATGGGGAAGCCAGGTTCAGTTAACCACCGTGTTGCTAACTTAACAACTGCGGTGGTTCACTTAATAACTGTGGCAAGAAAGATCGTAAAAGGGGGCAAAACTCACTTAACGAATGTCTTGCGTAGCAAAAGAAATTTCAGGCTCAGTTGTGGTCGTACGTTGAGACTATGTGTAATCTTTCATTGGATAGGTAATGTCTCCAAGGGACCAGTTCAATAAGTAGCCAAGGCAAGTGGGAAAGTTTTTTTCCAGGCCTTTACCTGGCCCAGTGATGGCGAAACGTTTAGAGACTGAGTGCCCAAACTGCAATCCAAAACCCACTTATGCATCGTCGAGTGCTGAGTGGGTGTGGCCCATTGGCTGGGTGTGGCCCATTGGGTGGGCATGGCTGCTGTGGTAGTGGCAGACTGGGTGAGACTAAAAAGTTCAATCAATCAGTTCCAACTTTGCAAGATCTTTTTTTTCCCCGCAAAAAGTTGAAATTGACTGATTGAACCTTTTTTTTTTTTTTGCACATGGCGGTGGAGGCCTAAAGCGAAAAGGTTTTATAACACCCAGCTCAATGCCTAGGACTGGGGTGATGGTGCGTGTGCCCACAGAGAGGGCTCTGAGTGCCGCCTCTGGCACCCGTGCCATAGGTTCGCCACCACTGACCTGGCCTGTCACTCGGAGGAGGAGCTGCAAAGGATGTGGCCTTCAAGAGTTGGGTGATGCTGTCTAAGTTGCCTTAAAGCTCATATGGGAATTCTCTAAGTCAGTGGTTCTCAACCTTTTTAATGCCGCGACCCCCAACCGGTCGTAAGTCGAGGACTAAACCGGTCGTAAGTCGAGGACTAAACCGGTCGTAAGTCGAGGACTACCCAACTGGTCGTAGGTTGAGGACTTTCCCTGCCCGGGAGCGCCGCGCATGCGTGATTCCGCCCCCTGCGCCGGCCGAGGCGTAGCTGGCAAGCGGCAGAGACGGAGCAGGCCGACCACCAGCTGGCCCAGCTCAAGGGAGGTAAGGTACCCGCCGGAAAAGGGGGAAAAAATGGCGGACAGACTTGCTTGGGGAACCCCGTGAAATGGTTGATCGACCCCAAATGGGGTCGTGACCCATAGGTTGAGAATCGCTGCTCTAAGTGATGTATCATGAAGTAGCTCTTCTTAGGTTGAATGGTAATGCAGACAATGGGATGTAGCAGCATAGTTGGGAGAGCAATGGATTCCTCTCCTATCTCAGGCAACAGGCTGCTACTTCATCTCCGGTCAAGTTTGATAGGATGTTTCTCTAGGGAGGAACCAAGATTGCCCTGGATCTCCATCATCACATGGACTAAAACTATTATTGTGTTCCCCTTCGGTTTATATACATAAAGTAAGGAATCAATCTTAGCAGCTTTCCCAAATCTGCCATCCTTCACGTATGTTAGGAGAACTCCAAATATTCCCACCCAAACTACCTGGAATTCCTTGAAGCTGTAGTCCTAGTACATCTGGAAGACATCAAGTTGGGAAGGATGGCATGGATGATATATATCAGGGGTCCTCAACCTTGGCGACTTTAAGACTTGTGGACTTCAACTCCCAGAATTCCTCAGCCAGCTTTGCTGGCTGAGGAATTCTGGGAGTTGAAGTCCACAAGTCTTAAAGTTGCCAAGGTTGAGGACCCCTGATATATAACATAAGAAGGCACTTGAGGATGTCTCAAGGGAACAAATTAACTCATTTTATAATGCCAACAGGGAGAATCTTGGAAGCTAGATAAGCCTGGAATAAATGATTTGCTATAGAAGAGAATGTGTCTACGGGTTGAATTCTGGAGTCCTTGGTGTTCTCTGAGCTTGGTTCAACAACCAAGTGCACAGAGCACCAAGACTCTTAGAATTAGTGAGCCCAAAGGAACACTGCAGTGGAACTGAGGCAAAGAACGGCATTGGTGTTGACTGGGATTTGAATGGGAGATACTGGAAATTTCAAACTTATTGAAAACTGAGTGTCCGTTGGCTTCCATAAAGCTGCTAAGAAATCTTCAGAGTTGCCGTCATCAGGATGTTGAGCTCATCTTTACCGTTTTTTCATATAGTACCTGATTGTGTTTGCCATCCTGGTTTCTCAGGGGTGAGAAAAGCATAAAATGAATTGCTGTATCCCGTGTAATTTGGGAAGCACTCCTTTCTGAGTTTCTTACGGGCCTTTTCAGGATGTGATGATGACCGCTGCCTCCAGTGTGATGGGCCTGGGAAATGTGTGCGCTGCCAGCCTCCGTTCCTGCTCCTGGAATCCCATTGTGTCTTGTCTTGTGGAAAGCAGTTCTACGGAGACCGTGGAGGGCAGATATGCCTAGGTAAATGAATTCGTGCATTAAAAGTTAAACATCCTTGGTGCCCATCATTATTCCAACAATCATGCCTCGTTTAAGTAAAACCAAACCTTTTTTTTTAAAAAAAAAATTGAATTGTGGAACATATTATAGAAAAACCTCAGTAGAAGTCCTGTCTTATTTATTGTACTTTGTATTCAGTTGGCCACCTAATGAGAAGGAAGGACTCACTGGAGAAGAGCCTAATGCTGGGAAAGATTGAGGGCAATAGAAGAATGGGACGACAGAGAATGAGGTGGCTGGATGGAGTCACTGAAGCAGTAGGCCTGAGCTTAAATGGACTCCAGAAGATGGCAGAGGACAGGAAGGCCTGGAGGAACGTTGTCCATGGGGTCGCGGTGGGTCGGACACGACTTCTCAACTAACAACAACAATTCAGTTGGAATGATAACTCCACAATTAAGCAAATTCGGTGCATGATATCTTCGGGAACTTTTGGAAAAGATAATGATTAGGCTAGATAGATGATCCCCATCCTTTCATCCCTCCAGAAATTCTAGCTAATAATGTATGTGTCAACATCCAGCTCCAGAATCGCCAGGTTGATTAAGGGCCTGGAGGCAAAAACATAGGAAGAACGGTTGCAGGATTTGGGTTTGGCTAGTCTAGAGAAAAGAAGAACTAGGGGAGATATGATAGCAGTCTTCCAATATTTGAGGAACTGCCACAAAGACGAGGGGTCAGCTTATTTTCCAAAGCACCAGAAGACAAGACAAGAAACAACGGATGGAAGCTAATCAAGGAGAGACGCAACCTGGAATTAAGGAGAAACTTCCTAACAGGGAGAACAATTAATCAGTGGAACAGCTTGCCTTCAGAAGTTGTGGGTGCTTCATCACTGGAGGTTTTTAAGAAGAGACTGGACAGTCACTTGTCTGAAATGGTATAGGATCTCCTACTTGAGCAGGGGGTTGGACTAAAAGACCTCCAAAGTCCCTTCCAGCTCCATTCTGATTGATTGAATGGGGCCCACAAGCAAACTGGCCCTCAGTACAGCTCACACAACAAGGGTGTTATGTGGGCCATCACAGGGGGTCCCTAGAACTGTTAAGCAGCTGCATTCTGTACCAGCTGTTGCTTCTGAATATTCTTCAAAGATAGCCTCATGTAGCGCCCCTTGCGGTAGTCCAGATGCGAGATGACCAGGGCAGGAGTGACTGAAGGCTCGTTGACTTCACATTGTTGACATCTGATTGCAGCTAAAATAGGTGGCTCTTTAAATTAGCCTTCAGATTTCAGCCACATCAAGCCTCGTGGCAATCGTGTTCAAAGTTAAGTTTCCTTGACTATCAGTAAAGGAGTTACGTAACGGTGACCTTGTTTTCTCAGTTAAAGATGCCTATCCTAGAATCTCGCTTTTCCTTTCATGCTAGCTTGCCCCCAGGGATGCTTGGAGTGTGACGGTTCCACCAGCTGCCGAGTCTGTAATTCCAGTACGTTCCTTCAGAAAGGCCTTTGTGTCGCTGACTGTGGGCGTGGCTTCTACAACGACCCCCAAAATCGGCAGTGCAAATGTGAGTTTCCCCTCCGCCCATTATATGACAATCTGCGTCAGCTGCAGTTTCCCCCTTTTTTAAGATGAAAAAAAACCAACAACGATTTTACAAGGCCGCAAATTAGTGAGTGACGTTTATCTGCATCACAGGCATAATAGGCTGGGTTCACGCTACACTCTGAACTACAGTTTATCCTCAACCATGGTTTGTTGGATAAAAACCAGAGGTCTCCAAACTTGGCCACTTTTAAGACTTGTGGACTTCAACTCCCAGAATTCCTTAGCCAGCATGGCTATCTGGGGAATTCTGGGAGTTGAAATCCACAAGCCTTAAAAGTTGTCAAGTTTGGAGACCACCCCCCTGGAATAAATCAAGCTTGAATACATACAGTACAGTAAGATATAAACCAGGGGTAGTCAACCTTGGCTCTTTTATGACTCGTGGACTTCAACTCCCAGAATTCCTGAGCCAGCTAAGCTAAGCTGGCTCAGGAATTCTGGGAATTGAAGTCCACGAGTCATAAAAGAGCCAAGGTTGACTACCCCTGATATAAACCATGACTTGTAATCCATGGTGACTAGATCCATGCGCTAACATTTGCTGAAGGGCCTCCGAACACATGATGATTTATTAGGTTGCGTATTGTCAGTTTGAAGAAACCTGGCATTATATTCCTGCGTGTGTCACACTGGGGAAAATTTTTTAAAGGAAATTTTCTGACATTCTGCAAACTACAGCTCTGAGAATTCTTTTGAGAGAAATTTAGAACCATAAAGCATTTTAAACAGAAATATATATTTACCGTACAATATTGATCTAATAAAGGAGGATGTTCACTAACATTGATTTTATGCCTCCCTACGTATTCTTTCCTCATTTCTCCTGAAGCATCCTGGCTATTTTTAAATTGCTAGAAATTTCTTCTTGAGGTTCTGGCTCTTCTTTTGTCCCCCCCCCCCCATATTCAAATTCAAATTATATTTTGAATTTGATAAGGCAATATGAAAGCATAAAAGTATCAACCATCGTTCCAACAGAAAGACTCACGTCAATAACAATGTAAACTATGAAGAATGCCTAAAAGCTGACATTACTAACAAGAGGCTATGTAGTGTTACAAACAGTACAGTAAAGATTCTGATTAATGTAAATTTCGAAACTATTAAAATGATGAGGTGAAAATAGAACATTCAATAGAAACCTTATCCATGAATGACAGGTCAACTTAAATTGAGCAATGTATTTGTCCTTATGATCACAAATGGAGCCAGAATTTCCATTGCTAAAGAAGGTGGTTCTTGCCTCATTTTACGACTTTTGCCACTGTGGTTAAGTGAATCACACGGTCGTTAAGTGAATCCAGCTCCCCCATTGACTTTGCTTCTTTGGAAGCCATCTGCAGAGGTTGCAGAAGGGGATCACGTGACCTTGGAATACTCCAATAGTTGTAAATACATGCCAGTTGCCAAGTGCCCAAATTTTGATCATGTGACCACGGGGATACTGGGACAGCCGTACAGATAGTCCTTCACTTACAACCATTCGTTTAGTGACCATTCAAAGTTACAATGGCACTGAAAAAAGTGACTTATGAATGTTTTTCACCATTTATGACCTTTGCAGCATCCCCATGTCGACATGATCAAAATTTGGATGCTTGCCCATTGTCTCATATTCATGACGGTTGCCGTGTCCCGGGGGTCACGTGATCCCCTTTGGTGACCTTCTGACAGCCAAAGTCAATGGGGAAGCCATTGACACTTAAACTGTGTCACTAATTGCAATAATTCACTTAACAACTGTGTGGTAGAAGGTTTGTAAAATGGGGCAAAACTCACTTAACAAGTGTCTTGCTTAGCAACAGAAATTTTGGGCTTTAAATGTGGTCATAAGTCGAGGACTACCTGCAAACACGAAGGCCAGTTGTAAGTAACTTTACTGTTATAACCTCAAACAGTCGCTAAACGAATGGTCATAATGTTGAGACTCTAGAAAGAGTACAGAGAAGAGCAACAAAGATAATTAGGGAACTGGAAGCTAAAACATATGAAGAACGGTTGCTGGAATTGGGGATGTCTAGTCTAATGAAGAGAAGGACGAGGGGCGACAGGATAGCCGTGTTCCAATATCTCAGGGGCTGCCCCAAAGAAGAGGGAGTCAAGCTATTCTCCAAAGCTCCTGAAGGCAGGACAAGAAGCAACAGATGGAAACTAAGCAAGGAGAGAAGCAACCTAGAACTAAGGAGAAACTTCCTGACCGTTAGAACAATTAATCAGTGGAACAACCTGCCTCCAGAAGCTGTGAATGCTCCAACACAGGAAGTTTTTAAGAAGAGACTGGACAGCCATTTGTCCGAAATGGTACAGGGCAGTGGTGGCGAACCTATGGCACGCGTGCCAGAGGCGGCACTTGGAGCCCTCTCTGTGGGCACGTGCGCCGTCGCCCCAGCCCCGCCTCCCCCCGTGGGCCCCTCCTCACCAGCAGCCCCCCTGGAGGAGAATCGCCCCCGGGCGCAGCCCGCATAGAGCAGCGCAGCCAAGGACATAGCAGGCATCCGGGACAAGACTCCGCCCTCGCATCCTATAGCTTGCAGATGATGCTGTGATGATGATGCTGTGGGGTGTGGAAGGAAGGCGTGGCTGACATGGCGCTGCAGGGCTGCTTGGGCGATCTGCGGCAGGCCATGGAGGCGGTGCGTGGCCCTGTGGTTGGGTGGGGCAGGGAGCGGGTGGGGCGGAGCAGGCAGGGCGGGGGGAGGAGTGGGGGCGGGGGGCGGTTTTTGGGCACTCGGTCTCTAAAAGGTTCACCATCACTGGTATAGGGTTTCCTGCCTGAGCAGGGGGTTGGACTAGTTGACCTCCAAGGTCCCTTCCAACATTATTATTATTATTGTTGTTGTTGTTGTTGTTGTTGTTGTTGTTGTTATTATTATTATTATTATTATTATTATTATTATTATTATTATTATTATTATTATTATTATTATTATTATGTCAAGGACTATCTGTAATGCCAAAGTATAAAAATAAGGGTCTGTTCCACCTTTGAGGACTCCTGTTAACCATCAATTTCTGATGGATTTTGCATACTGGTGCACAAAGTTCAGGGACTTTATATGTTACGGAGGGAGTGTTGTGCCAGAGTAATTAATAAAGATTGCTGAATTTTGTATCTTCCTTTGGTTTTAGCTTCTGGGCCTGCTCCTGGGTTCAAGGCCAAGAGCCTCCTCTTGGTTGGAATCGGAGGGCTGAAACTTCTAGATGGTTCCTTGCTGGAAGTAGAAAACGTAGAGGACTATGGAGAAGGACTCCTCTTTCGCATGGCAGCCCCTCCCACCAACGGCAGGCTGGTGGTCCTGGCTGAAGGCAAAGAAAGGGAACAGGACCGTTTCACCTGGGAAGACGTGAAGGAACAGCGTGTTTTCTTTCTCCACGACAAAACGAAATCCAGGTGATTGGGTGGTTCTTTACATCTTCTGTTCCAGAGAATGGGAGGAGAATGGGAGAAGATCCCTCCGAAGAATGTAATCCCTTCAAACGGGGCTTAATTCTTAGAACGTTTCCTCCTGATCAATTGCAATTGATGGATTTAAAACTATTCCAGTTTTCCTGCAACTCTGGAAGCCGAGATGTAACGGATGTCCATAAGCCTTTCCCTTGAAAACGGGCGTTGTTTTTAGGTTTGGAATTCCAAATCGTGAAGGTCTTTGTTTCTTCAGAAATACAGTGCGCCATTTTGGACCTTCACGTAAGGGGTTGAAAAAGTGAACCGGTGAACGTTCCTTGGTGAAATCTAAATTTATAGGCAGATGGCATAAGAGAGATGTTCCTGGCTGTGAAACCAAGAGGCTATTGTAGGTCAATACAGTCTGGTGTAGTGGTTGAAGCACTGGCCTGGCAACCAGGAGGCTGTGAGTTCTAGTTCTTTCTTAGGTATGAAAGCCGGCTGGGTGACTTAGGGCCAGTCCTTCCCTCTCAGCCCAGTCCATCGCACAGGGTTTTTGTTGTGGGGAAAATAAGAGGGGGAGAGTATTATTATGGGGCCTTGAATTATACAATAGCAAATAAAAGTAGGTGTGATGATCCAGGGCAGAGCACAGAAGCAATGCAGTCAGCTGGCAATTCAAGCAGTTCTTTTATTGCTCCAAATTTTCCCCAAATGCTCCCACGTTTGCTGACAAGCCTCCAACACAAGAACACACACACACACACACACCTTCAGCCGACTCTGGCTGAAAGGAGGTTCAATTACAGTCTGCTTAGCACAGTGTTTCTCAACCTTGACGATTTTAAGGCATGTGGACTTCAACTCCCAGAATTCCACAGCCAGCATTGCTGGCTGTGGAATTCTGGGAGTTGAAGTCCACATGCCTTAAAATTGTCAAGGTTGAGAAACACTGCTTAGCATAAGAAAGTACTCAAGGCCATAGAGATAACAAGGAAGAAAACATAAACTTAAACGAGTCTGTTTGAATCCGAGCTTGCCTGAGCAGTTTTCAAAAGAGAGAATCCGAAATATAGTCCGAGGTCTTTAAACCTTCAAGTAACGTGTGGTCAGTCAATCCAATAGTCTTGAGTTTCCAGGTTTCCAAACAGAAGTCACAGAACAAGAGATCAGCAACAATGCACAACACTCCAAGGAATCAGCGTTTGTTCCTGACAAGTGCCCCTTCCCCACAGCATCTCCTTAAATCTCAGTCTCCAGGTGTGAAGAGGGGCGGGACGCTCTCCTCCTGAGTAGTTGAGCCTGCCTGCAATGTTCCCTCCTTCTTTCCATACTCCGTGCTCTATGATCAGGAGGGGGTGGCCCTTGTTCATCACCTGAAGTCTGCCTCTCCTGTTCCAATCCTGAAGGGTCCTGGCCTGCCTCTGGCTTGCTCTTCCCCACGTTCCTCTGAAACCACAGACCCCTCTCCCTCGACCTCCATAGGGTCCCATTCCAGTTCATTTTCCTCTGCAGATTCAGGCTCCGACGGAGGCATGACAGTGGGTTTCCTTTGGACAAGCTTGAAACCCCAGAAAAATGTACCGCTACTGCTCTTCTGAATGAATGAAAATGTGTACCTATCTACTGTACATAGTGATAAACTACATTTATATCAATATAATATCGTATTGGGGTTTCCTCTAGGAATGGCTCGTTTTTCCTGACACTCAGCTATCAACAATCTACATCTGAGCCAGTAATGTTCAGTGTTCAAGCTCTTTCAACTCAGGTAAGGTAGAAGATGGGTGGATTCGTATTTTTGAACAGGCTGGAGGGGAAAATGTATATTGACAGTATTTCTCTGTTTGTGTGTAAGATTGCAGTAATGGTGAGATGAAAATGTATGGATTTCTTACTTGTTTGATTGACGTCCCGTATCATCATGCATTTAAAACAAAAATGCAAAAACAAGAAAAAAAATAGATCCACAGTTTTTGCAGACTTACATATGATCCCCAGAACCAATTTAGGTCTTAAAGCAGCACATCGCTTACAGGAAGTCCTGAATTTAAAACCATCATAGAGACCGGAGAATTCAGTGTTCAGCGGTGCAGTCATTAAGTGAGACCATGCGACTGGATCTTGTAACCTTCCCTGATGGGTTCTCCGCCAACCTTTCTTGTTGGAAGCTGTCTGGGAAGGTCGCAAGTGGCGATCCCGTGAACCTACGGAAGGATCTGGACAGACTTGAACACTGGGCGCTATTTAACAAAATGAAATTCAATGGTGAAAAAAGTAAGGTTCTACATTTAGGCAAGAAAAACCAAATGTACAGGTATAGTATAGGGGGTACCTTGCTCAATAGTAGCAACTGTGAGAGGGATCTCGGAGTCCTAGTGGACAATCACTTAAATAGGAGCCAGCCGTGTGCTGCAGCTGCCAAAAAGGCCAACACAGTGCTAGGCTGCATTAACAGAGGGATAGAATCAAGATCACGTGAAGTATTAATACCACTTTACAATGCCTTAGTAAGGCCACACTTGGAATCCTGCATCCAGTTTTGGTCACCAGGATATAAAAAAGATGTTGAGATTCTAGAAAGAGTACAGAGAAGAGCAATAAAGATGATCAGAGGCCTGGAGGCTAAAACATGTAAGGAACGGTTGCTGGAATTGGGTATGTCTAGTTTAATGAAGAGAAGGACGAGGGGGGACATGATAGCAGTATTCCAATATCTCAGGGGCTGCCCCAAAGAAGAGGGAGTCAAGCTATTTTCCAAAGCACCTGAAGGCAGGACAAGAAGCAATGGATGGAAACTAACCAAAGAGAGAAGCAACCTAGAACTAAGGAGAAACTTCCTGACAGTTAGAACAATTAACCAGTGGATCAACCTGCCTCCAGAAGCGGTGAATGCTCCAACACAGGAAGTTTTTAAAAAGAGACTGGACAGCCATTTCTCTGAAATGGTATAGGGTTTCCTACCGAGCAAGGGGTTGGACTAGATGACCTGCAAGGTCCCTTCCAACTTTATTGTTATTATTATTATTACAATATAGGATGCTGTGACCATTGTAAATGTACAACAGTTGCCAAGTGCTGAGTTTTGATCACAGGACAGCAGGGATGCTGCACCAGTTGTAAGTTACTTTTTTCCAGAGCCATCGTAACTTTGAATGGTCGCTAAATGAATTGTCTGTAATTAATTCTAACCCTGCATGAAACTTTCTAAACATTTGTTGTTCTCCTCGCCCACTCTGCCCTTTTACTCAGTTTGCCATGGAGATGATAAATAATTTGAACATGACCCAAGGCAAGATTAGAATAGTAACAGAAGGACTGTGTGACTCTTCTCCCTGGCTTTCTGTCCCAGGTTCCTTACCTTCTAAAACTCTCACATCCTCTACCAAGGATACCATCTGTTCCACAGATACGGAACACTGTTGTAATTTTAAAAACAAAACAAAAACCCTGAATATCAAATATCGGCAGGATGTATCTCGATCATAACAACTTACAAAGTATAGTGTAAAGTATATGTATACTAAACAAAAACCAAACCCATCTGTTATTATTTAGTAAGAGCAGAATAACAGAGTTGGAAGGGACCTTGGTGGTCTTCTAGTCCAACCCCCTGCTCATGCAGGAGACCCTACCCCATTCCAGACAAATGGCTGTCCAGTCTCTTCTAAAAAAAAAAAGCTCCATTGTTGGAGCACCCACAACTTATGGAGACAAAGCCATTCCACTGATTAATTGTTCTAACTGTCAGGAAATTTCTCCTTAGTTCTAGGTTGGTTCTCTCCTTGGTTAGTTTCCATCCATTGCTTCTTGTCCTGCTTTGGAGAATAGCTTGACTCCTTCTTCTTTGTGACAGCCCCTCAAATACTGGAACGCTGCTATCATGTCATCCCTCGTCCTTCTCTTCATTAAACTAGAACCTGGAAGTCATTAAGCGAATTAGTGGTCCTTAAAGTAAAGCCACGGTTGTTAAGTGAACGTTGCATTCGTTGAGCAAACCTGTTGAAAGTAATGGGCATTTTTTTTGCTGGAAAACTTTTTGCGACAAAAGTCGCCGTCACATGACTGTGAGAAATGCCCACTGGCTGCCAAGTGCCCGAAATGCAATCATCTGCCATGGGGGTGGGGGGGGAGGAGTGCCATCAGAACTTTGAATGTTAGGCATAATTGTAAGAAATTATGAGAAAGAGTATATATATTTAATTTTACATATATTAACTGCAGCAATCCGCTGAACACTGGAAAAATGAAGATTTACCAACGGAGGAAGAGTTAATTAAAAAAATCTTAAGAGTGTGCAGAAATGGATAGAGCAGGGGTAGGCAACCTTGGCTCTTTGATGACTTGTGGACTTCAACTCCCAGAATTCCTGAGCCAGCATTGCTCAGCTTGGAAACCTCTCCCTTTCCCCTCAGCATGGCTGGCTCAGGAATTCTGGGAGTTGAAGTCCACGAGTCACAAAAGAGCCAAGGTTGCCTACCTCTGGGATAGAGTGACACTGAAAATGAAAAAGAAAGAAGATTCAGTTTATTTTAGAACATGGGATATCTTTTATCATTGGCTAGAAAAAGGAGGTAGAGAGAAAGGAACTTAATATGTATTAGCAAGTTAAATGTTGGAACCCAGACAATATGTTGCTGATAAAATATTAAGCACTTGTGATTATAAAACATTTATATATATACCAGCAACTCAGGAACTGATTTTTGTTGTTGTTATTCTATTTCAGTCTCCTTATGTCCTCAAGAATGAAGTTCTCTTTGTTAGCAAAGGAGATGCTGGAACCATCACCAACCACTTGCTTGATATCCAGGATAGGGATAATCCTCAAGATGTGACGGTGACTATTTTAGACCCTCCAAAACATGGGCAATTAGTCAAACTTCCAGGAAATGGCCCATTGACTCTGCATGTCTTCAGCCTTGATGAACTTTCGGGAGGATTCATGCATTACATTCACGATGGATCTAACAGTTTGGAAGACACCGTGGTTCTGCAAGTGAGCGATGGGTACCACGTTCAGAATTTACTCTTTCGCATCAAGATTGATCTAAAGGTAAGACCTCTGAAGTTGTACCGGGAGTGCTTAATTTGATGCCCAACAGCGTTGAGAGGGTAATGACCATAATCCTTGACTGTTGGTCATGATGGAGCTAATAGACAGTTTGGTCTAGTGGTTGAGGCACCAAGCCAGAAAGCGGGAGACGTGAATACTAGTCCCGCCTTGAACATGAAAACCGATTGGGTGACTTTGGGCCAATTACCAGAAGACCATGAGTTCTAGTCTCGCCTTAGCCGTGAAACACAGCTGGGTGGCTTTGGACCAATCATTCTTTCTCAGACTAACTCATCTCACAGGGTTGTCGCTGAGGGGAAAATAAGAGGAAGAAGGTATATTGGATACGTTTGCTACCTTGAGTTGTGTATAAAAATAATAAGGGTGGAAAATAAATAAATTAATTGTAGTTGCTCATACGTTAATGGGCAGAACCATTACTACCATGTTATCCTTATATTATAAGGGCTACATAGGCTGCTGTTTCTTCCCTTGTATAAGGTACTGAATGTAAATCTAAAATCTTACATGGTTTGGGACCAATTTGGTCTAGTGGTTAAGCACCAGGCTAGAACTCTTGAGATCTAGTCCTGCCTTAACCATGAAAGCCAGCTGGGCGACTTTGAGCCAATCGCCAGGAGACTGTGAGTTCTAGTCCCGCCTTAATGAAAGGCAGCTGGGTGACTTTGGGCCAATCACCAGCAGACTGTGACTTCTAGTCCCGCCTTAACAATGAAAGCCACCTGGGTGATTTTGGACCAATCACCAGCAGACTGTGAGTTCTAGTTCCGCCTTAATGAAAGCCAGCTGGGTGACTTTGGGCCAATCACCAGCAGACTGTGAGTTCTAGTTCCGCCTTAACAATGAAAGCCAGCGGGGAGACTTTGGGCCAATCACCAGGAGACTGTGAATTCTAGTCCCGCCTTAACAATGAAAGCCAGCTGGGTGACTTTGGGCCAGTCACCAGGAGACTGTGAGTTCTAGTCCAGCCTTAGTCATGAAAGCCAGCTGGGTGACTTTGAGCCAGTCACTCTCTCTCAGCCCTCACAGGGCTGTTGTGGAGAAAATAGGATGAGGAAAGAGTATTGGATATGTTTGCCACCTAGAGTTATTTGTAAAAATATAAAAGTGGGATACATATAAATAAATAAAAATAGTGTAACAGTTGTACATTCCAGTCCACATTGTAGACCTAACACACAGTGTTATACTTATTTACTTAGAAGTCATTTAAAGGACTCACTTCAAAGGAAATATTCATGCAGCTTTAAATCAACTTCTCTTTCCAGAAATTGCTGGCTACACTTGTTCTGTCCCCAGGGGTATCTCCGTCAAAGCGTTTTTCATTTTTTCCACAGCCTGTAATTTGTAGGGAGTTGGAGGTGAGAAAAGCATGTCAATTGAAAGAGACAAAAATGTCCATATGCATAGAAAATATCAGGAAGACCCATTTGGCTTCCTCCTTTTAATTTTAAGTATGTTGTATTAAATCAATTAGCAAAAGAAAAGTATAAATATATATAATAGTATTAATGGCAGCTGCCAACAAAAGTGCGTATAGTCAAGGCCTGGGTTTTCCCAGTTGCAATGTGTGGCTGTGAATGTTGGACCATAAGAAAGGCTGAGCGCCAAAGAATGGAGGCCTTTGAACTATGGTGCTGGAGAAGACTCCTGCGAGTCCCCTGGACTGCAAGGCGATCAAACCGGTCAGTCCTAGAGGAGATCAACCCTGACTGCTCTTTAGAAGGCCAGATCCTGGAGTTGAAACTCAAGTATCTTAGCCACCTAATGAGAAGGAAGGACTCACTGGAGAAGAGCCTGATGCTGGGAAAGATTGAGGGCAAGAGAAGAAGGGGACGACAGAGAATGAGGTGGCTGGATGGAGTCACTGAAGCAGTAGGCGTGAGTTTAAATGGACTCCAGAAGATGGTAGAGGACAGGAAGGCCTGGAGGAACGTTGTCCATGGGGTCCCGATGGGTCGGACACGACTTCGCAACTAACAACAACAACATTAATGGCAGAATATAGGTAATCCTTGACTTAACAATAGTTCATTTGAAGTTGCAGTGGAACTGAAAAAAATGATTTATGACTGTTTTTGACACTTAGGACCATTGATCACATGGTCATGTGATCGAAATTCGGATGCTTGGCAACGGACTCATATTTATGACTGTTGACATGTGATCCCCTTTTGTGACCTTATTACGAGCAAAGTCAATGGGGAAGCCAGATTCACTTAACACCCGTGTTACTAACTTTGTAACTGCAGTGATTCACTTAACAACGGTGTCAAGAAAGGTCGTAAAATGGAGCAAAATTTTTCACTTAGCAACAAAAAGAGTGGGCTCAATTGTCGCAAATTGAGGATTACCTGTAAAAACAAGAATGAGTTATTCTTATCCTAAAAAAAGAGGTGGGGGGGGAGAAAAGAAAAAAAGAGGAGACCCGGAAAGTAATATCGTAAAGAGAAAAAAACGTTGGTTCTAACATGCTTCTTGGAAATAAGTGATCAGTGGTGTGCATTAGGTGTGAATTAGTGATGAGTGAAACACAGCTGAGTGATGAATCTGCCAAAGGATAAAATTAACACATAGGGAGATATACAATTTAGGGCTTTGATTAAGATGTCCATTAAGAGTAGCAGATGTGAAACTTGGCTGCATCTGCCTTCCAGAATTTTATGACACAGATATATTGTCTTGCAACGATGTGGCTAGGCGTTGTGTGAAGTGTGATTCAGTCATAGGCCAAACTTTGGAAAAAGTGCAGAGAAGAGCAACTAAGATAATTAAAGGTCTGGAGATGAAAACGTATGAAGAACGGTTGCAGGAATTGGGGATGGCCAGTCTAGAGAAAAGAAGGAGTGACATGGTAGCAGTTGTATTTGAGGGGCTGCTACAAAGAAGAGGGGGTCAACTTATTTTCTAAAGCACCAGAAGGCAAAACAAGAAACAATGGATGGAAACTAATCAAGGAGAGAAACAACCTGGAATTAAAGAGAAACTTCCTAACAGTGAGGACAATTAACCAGTGGAACAGCTTGCCACCAGAAATTGTGGGTGCATCACTGGAGGATTTTAAGAAGAGACTGGACAGCCACTTGTCTGAAATGGTATAGGGCAGGGGTAGGCAACTTTGGCTCTTTTATGACTCGTGGACTTCAACTCCCAGAATTCCTGAGCCACCCGGCTCAGGAATTCTGGGAGTTGAAGTCCACGAGTCATAAAAGAGCCAAGGTTGCCTACCCCTGGTATAGGGTCTCCTGCTTGAGCAGGGGGCTGGACTAGAAGACCTTCAAGGTCCCTTCCAGCTCTATTCTGATTGAGCGATTGAACTCTGGAAATCTAGTTGCGTCTTAATTATCCTATTTTGATTCTGCATTCCTTTAATCCTGTGGCTCTTGTCTTCTTCGGTTTCCTGAATTAGATTTTAATAGCAATTAGGTATGAGCCTTAGCAGATGTTCCGGGTTTTGTTTTATAAGGTTCTAAAATATGATAAAAACCCTCTACCTTTGCCATCTTAAATTTTTAGCTCCTTTTGAACTACTATACTACTGATTTGAAGATATTGAAATTAATGAGGTGTTTCAGACTATTCCTAGCAGTGAGTCTCGAAAGATTTCATCTTTGTTTGATTAAATGTTAAATCTTGCAGTCTATAGGAATCATTATCCCTGCCAATCAACCTTTTACCACGTTAGCTTTCATGAAAATAATGTTTGAGCAAGAGACGATGAAACCTGGGTTTATTTTTCTTTTACATTTATCCCACAGTTTAAATAAGCTATTTATAATTATGCGATCTCTTATAATACACTGAGTACTTCTATTTGTATCACGGCATTTCTGCAGTTCTTCTGAAACTCCTAGCAGAATAACAGAGTTGGAAGGGACCTGGGAGGTCTTCTAGTCCAACCCCCTGCTCAAGCAGCAAACCCTATACTTTGTCATACAAATAATTGTCCAATTTCTTCTTACAAACCTCCAGTGTTGGAGCACCCACAACTTCTGAAGGCGAGTGGTTCCACTGATTAATTGTTTTCACTGTCAAGAAATTTCTCCTCAGTTCTAGGTTGCTTCTCTCCTTGGTTAGTTTCCATCCGTTGCTTCTTGTCCTGCCTTCAGGTGCTTTGGAGAATAGGTTGAACCCCTATTCTTTGTGGCAACCCCTTATATATTGGAACATTGTTACCATTTCACCCCTAGTTCTTCTTTTCATTAAACTAGACCAGGGGTAGGCAACCTTGGCTCTTTTATGACTCGTGGACTTCAACTCCCAGAATTCCTGAGCCAGCATGGCTCAGCTTGGAAAGTCTCCCTTTCCCCTCAGCATGGCTGGCTCAGGAATTCTGGGAGTTGAAGTCCACCAGTCATAAAAGAGCCAAGGTTGCCTACCCCTGAACTAGACAACCGTTCTTCGTATGTTTTAGCCTCCAGCCCCCTGATCAGTGGTGGGATTCAGCCAGTTTGCACCAGTTTGGCAGAACCAGTAGCTAATTTTTTGTTGCCCAGGCCCAGAATGGACTTCCGGAAGCGGCATCCATCCAGAGACCCAGTTGTTCACATATTTGAATCCCAGCACTGCCCCTAATCCTCTTTGTTGCTCTTCTCCACTAAGTCTCCGCATCTTTTTTATAAGGAGGTGACCAAAAGTGGATGCAATATTCCAAGTGTGGGCTTACCAAGGCGTTACAAAGTGGCATTTAGGAATTATGTCATCTGAAAGTTAGCTAAAAAATTTCAGTACGTGAAAAGACAGGTAAGTTCTCAGGTTACCACAACAATTGGAATTAGCATTTCTGTCACTAAAGACATACCCAATTCCAGCAACCTTTCCTTGCACAGATGGTCCACAACTTGCAACACTTCATTCAGTGACCGTTCAAAGTTACCACTGCACTGAAAAAAGGGACTTAGGACCATTTTTTCACACGATCGTTGTGGCAGCCCCACGTGTCCAAAATTCATACATTTGGCAACTGACTCATATTTATGATGGTCGCAGCGTCCCGGGGTTACACGATCTCCTTTTGCGACCTTCTGACAAGCAAAGTCGATGGGGGAAGCCAGATTCACTGAACAGCCAGGTTGTTAACTTAACAATTGTAGTGATTCACTTAACAACGGTGGCAAGAAAAGTCGTAAAATGGGGCAAAGCTCACCTAACAACTGTCTTGCTTAGCAACAGAAATTTTGGACTCAATTGCGGTTGTAAATCAAGGAATCCCTGTAGTTTACTGTATGTTCAGTACAACAATAAGCTTATAAAATCAAATTTTGAAAGCACTATGCCAACGAAGAAGGAAAACATTCTTGTATCTCATTCATTACCTGAATTAATGGTCCCATGGAAATTTCTTTGAAAATCTTACAGTATTTTGCAGAATACTGGTTCTGGGACTTGATGCAATTTTGTTTCCTTTATTTCATCTTTGGTAATTGGCTTGTTAAGCAATTCCTTTTGCTGATCTGTAAATTTCATAATCTAGCGTTGTGTCCAAATACTCTATAATCTTTTACAAACTTGGCATCTGTTTTCCATACAGTTGAGAATAGTATTTAACAAACTGATTTATCATCTCTTCTGAAGCTGAAATTTAATTCTTTCCATCCCAATCTGAAATGATAGTTGCATTTTTTGGCATTTTAATGTGTTTTATTATGAACTACTCAGAAAACTTTGAATATTGGGTGGTTTAATTTTTTTTTAAATAAACACATAGTTCTCTTCCCAGTTGATAGGCCAATAATTTTTCTCAGAATACTTCTGCTTAAGAAAGTTCATCTTCTTCTAAGATTCATTTACTTCCAAAAGGTCTACTTGATAATGAATTGTCTTAATTTTTGTTTCTTTATCCAGCGTCAGATTCTGTTTGAGTCTTGATCCCACCAGACTCATTGAACAATATAACTTTCAGCTTTCGTTTGCTTTCTGTTCAATATAAATAAATAATCCCATAATACTTTACTGGATTTCCATACTGCGAATAAAGAAACAGCAGAAATTGAATTAGTTTGGAAGAAGCTCTTTAATTCAAATTGGTATCAGTTTGATACCTTCTTGTACTAATAATTAAGTGCTCAAACTTAGTGAAAAAAGTGACATCACTATTTTTCACACTTACAATCATTGCCGTCCCCCCGGTCACATGATCAAAATTTGGACATTTGGCAATTAGCACGATGGTTGCAGTGTCCCATCTAACAAGCAAAAGTCAGTGAGGAAGCTAGATTCGTTTAACAACCGTATTACTAACTTAACAACTGCAGTGATTCACTTAACAACTATGGCAAGAATGGTCGTAAAATGGGGCAAAAACTCACTTAAGAGCCCTGCTGGCGCAGTGGTTAGAATGCAGTATTGCAGGCAAACTCTGTCCACAGCCTTGAGTTTGATCCCGACAGGCTCAAAGTTGACTCGGCCTTGCATCCTTCCAAGGTCGGTAAAATGAGAACCCAGATTGTTGGGGGCAATAGGCTGATTCTGTAGACCGCTTAGAGAGGGCTGTGAAGTACTGTGAAGTGGTGTATAAGCTATTCTGTTCTACTCTACTCTACTCTACTCTACTCTACTCTACTCTACTCTACTCTACTCTACTCCATTCTATTCTATTCTATTCTATTCTATTCTATTCTATTCTATTCTATTCTTTCCTATTTTCTATTCTATTCTATTCTACTCTACTCTACTTTATTCCATACTATACTATTCTATTCTATTCTATTCTATTCTTTCCTATTTTCTATTCTATTCTTATTCTTTTCTATTCTATTCTATTCTATTCTATTCTATCCCATCCCATCCCATCCCATTCCATCCCGCTGTGATGGCTCAGTGGTTAGCTTGCAGTATTGCAGGCTAACTCTGCTCATTGCTAGCAGTTCAATACTGACTGGCTCAAGGCTCCGAGGTCAGTAAAATGAGGACCCAGATTGTTGGGGGCAATAGGCTGGCTCTGTAAGCTAATTAGAGAGGACTGTGCAGCACTGTGAAGCGGTATATAAGTTTAAGCGCTATTGCTATTAACTACTGTCTTGCTTAGCAATGGAAATGCTGGGCTCAATTGCGGTCATAAGTCGAGGACTATCTTCATTTCCTATTTTCCCCGAATAAATATTATTTAAGCAACAAATCTGTGTGTGGTTTTCGCGCAGCATCTTCTCTTCTACCATGTGCCGGTCTGTATGTTGTGTTACTGAGTTGTTTCTGAAAAACAAACTCATCTCTTATGCCCAGATTTCTGCACAAGTGATTTAAGAAGCCTATTCCTTTTTATTTAATCGTTTTTTAATTGCTGTTGATCTCACATGGTAATTGCAGAAAAGTGTTTTGGGGTTTTTTTTTGGAGCCATGGATTAGTGGTGCTTTTGGGGGAATTTTAGCTACCGAGAGCTGTGCTGAATCTTGACACCACTCTAGCAGTTTTGTTTGCGAACACCTCAAAAATATATCGGAAAAGGAATAACTGGATCTATATTTGATTGCAGGCAGGTACTGAAAAAACGGGGACGGTCACCCTTTCAAACAATGAGCTATAGATAAGTATAGAAGAAAAATATTGTGAAGTCTAGGGCATTCCCCTTTTAAAAAAATGCATATATACTTAGGAGTACGCAAAAGAAGAACAGGCAGAGCTAGGAGTTAAACGAGATTAATGTCCAGCATTCAGTTGCAATTCAGAAGAATTTATTGCTCAAGGTTCTACACAAGAATCTAGTCAACTAATGTTCAAATCTGAATCAGCACCAGAATTCAACGGAATACAAGGGAGTCTGGCCTTGGATCGTTTGTGGCAATGTAAGGACTCTTACATTAAGAAAACCAAGATCACGGCATCCGGCCCTCTCAATTCCTGGCAAATAGATGGGGAGGAAATGGAGGTAGTGACAGATTTTGTCTTCCTGGGCTCCAAGATCACCTCAGATGGGGACTGCAGCCAAGAAATTAAAAGACGCTTGCTCCTGGGGAGGAAAGCTATGGGAAATCTAGACAGCATACTAAAAAGCAGAGACATCCCCCTGCCAACAAAAGTACGTATAGTCAAGGCCATGGTTTTCCCAGTTGCAATGTATGGCTGTGAAAGTTGGACCATAAGAAAGGCTGAGCGCAAAAGAATGGAGGCCTTTGAACTATGGTGCTAGAGAAGACTCCTGCGAGTCCCCTGGACTGCAAGGCGATCAAACCGGTCAGTCCTAGAGGAGATCAACCCTGACTGCCCTTTAGGCCAGATGCTGAAGTTGAAACTCAAGTACTTTGGCCACCTAATGAGAAGGAAGGACTCACTGGAGAAGAGCCTGATGATGGGAAAGATTGAGGGCAATAGAAGAAGGGGACGACAGAGAATGAGGTGGCTGGATGGAGTCACTGAAGCAGTAGGCCTGAGCTTAAATGGACTCCAGAAGATGGTAGAGGACAGGAAGGCCTGGAGGAACATTGTCCATGGGGTCGCGATGGGTCGGACACGACTTCGCAACTAACAACAACAAAGGACTCTTAATTGATGACACATTTAATTTCACCACCAGCCGGGATCTGCCTGCTCTTCTACAAAAGTTTCCATGATTGTTCAAAACAAAACAAATCTCTCGGATTTCACCCTGAATACAATAAGGTAATTGTGTGAACGGATTGCACAGCGTTGCTTTTAAAGCATAATGGATTTCTGAATAGATTCTCTATTTTCTACTGAGTAAAACAACCTACTTTAATGAGCTCATTGACCTACCATCCCAGGCCTTAAAGAGCATCCAGAACTGTTCCCAATGAGCTCGTTAGGATTCTCTTAGCAATTAGAAGCACAGCAAAATTAATTATAATAATAATGATGGAGGACAGGGGTTTAATGGATTCAATCTGCATCCCCGTTTTGCAGATTTGCACTTAGTTGTAACTTAAAATAGCCTCTTTGCTCTGGTTACCTCTTTCAGCGAGCTCCCCTGGTGCTGGAAACTCTCGGAGACTGCTTAACTGGGTCCACAGCTGAGCCAGAGTTTACTGTGGTTGAATAAGTCACAAAGTACAGAGTTAAACTCTGAACCATTAGCTCTGGGGATGACGGGGTTATTTTCAAAGTCCAGGGAGATTCTCAGTCATCCATTATAGTGGGTTTTAGGACAGGACAAATAATTTAATTAGTTTTTAATATTTTTAAATATTATGGTATCGCTGTTTTATTAATGTGCCTGTTCACCGCCCTGAGTCCCGCAAGGGAGAAGGGCGGTATATAAATCAAATAAATTGAATTGAATTGAATCCAAGTCACAGTTGTCCCAAAGGTGCTTTTTCAAAAGGCAACTGGACTTTCTTTGTTTTTCCTTCGGGAAAACTGAGGAAGCCTCTGAATGAGAAGCGAAACGTCTTGAAGCAAAAACAAAGGAAGTCCAGTCGCCTTTAGAAAAGTACCTTTGGGATATTTTCAAAGGTGGCTGTACTCTTAACAGACCCGACGTGGCAGCCTTTTTTATTATTTTTTTGAACTGGGTCCTCAGTAGATCTTGAGTTGATTAGCAATCGATGGTGACATAGAAGGTGGGTATCCTTTGAGGAGCTCCTGCATCCATTTTGAGTTAGATCTTTGAAGACTGAGGGTGCTCTGGGAATGGGTGTAAAACGTAAATGAAATTATGGTGCTTTCGATCTCTAGCCTGGCTTCTGATGTCTTGCGCCTGAAACCAATGCCACTGTTAGAGCATTCAGTTGGTCTCTGGGTAATGTATAGAATGGCAAACCTTTTAGAGACTGAGTGCCCCCAAAACCCCGCCCCACTCTGCCCCCATCCCCGCTCCGCTGCCCTGCCCCACCCCGCCCACCCGCAGGGCTATCCACAGCCACCATGGTCCCCCGCCGCAAATCACCCAGGTGGCCCAGCAGCGCCATGGCGGGCATGCCCTCTGTCTGCGCCCCGCAGCATCATCTGCGCGACGGGGCGCGAGAGCAGAATCTTGTCCCCGCTGCCCGGCTGCCATGTCCTTGGCTGCACTGCTCTGCATGGGTCACACCGAGGGGCGACTCTCCTCCGGGGGGCTGCTGCTGAGGAGGGGGCCATGGAGGCGGGGCTGGGGGGACGGCACACGTGCTCACAGAGAGGGCTCTGAGTGTACCTGTGGCACGCGTGCCATAGGTTCTCCACCATTGGTATAGATTGCCATGCCATTGGAAATTCAGCTTGTTCATTGTTTTAAGATGTCACCTTAAGATGTGTTACACGGATCTTCAAAGACTCTGGTTGTTCTCATCTTCCAACCTTGCCGCCCGGTTCATTGCTTCGTTTAATGACTTCCTGCATTTTCGGTCTTCTTTGCAGAGCCGTGGGATTCCCCGCCTGGTTATCAGCTCTACCGTCTGGGTCCCAGAGGGAGGCATGTTGCAAATCACAAAGAAAAATCTGCAAGCTGAGATGCTGGGGGCCAGTGATTCTGCGATCGTCTATACAATTAGGGACAAGCCACAATATGGTAAGTTGGGATGTATGAAACCTCTTGGGTTGTTAAGTGAATCTGGCTTCCCCTTTGACTTTGCTTATAGAAGGTTGCAATAGAGGGGATCACATGACCCCAGGACACTGCAACCATTATAAGTACATCAGTGCAGATGCCCAAAGTTCAAATTTTGATCAGCTGACCACAGGGTTGCTGCAAATGTGAAAAATGGTCATGTCACTCTTTTTCAGTGCCATTGTAACTTCAAATGGTCACTAAACGAATGCTTGCAAGTTGGGGCTATCTGTCCTTCCTTTAGAAGTTGTGGGTGCTCCATCACTGGGGGTTGTTAAGAAGAGATTGGACAGCCACTTGTCTAAAATGATAATAGGATCTCCTGCTTGAGCACGGTGTTGATAAAAGACCTTCAAGATCCCCTTCAACTCTTATTCTACATTCTGTTATATTTGTTAGGGTGAGAGTAGCAAAGGTTAAGTCTAGCAGGATTCTGCAGGCAGGTTGTTCCACTGATTAATTGTTCTCACTGTCAGGAAGTTTCTCCTTAATTCTAGGTTGCTTCTCTCTTTGGTTGGTTTCCATCCGTTGCTTCTTGTCCTGCATTCAGATGCTTTGGAGGATAGCTTGACTGCCTCTTCTTTGTGGCAGCCCCTGAGATATTGGATCACTACTATCATGTCACCCCTAGTCTTTCTCTTCATTAGACTAGACCAGGGGTAGTCAACCTTGGCTCTTTTATGACTCGTGGACTTCAACTCCCAGAATTCCTGAGCCAGCATGGCTCAGCTTGGAAACTCTCCCTTTCCCCTCAGCATGGCTGGCTCAGGAATTCTGGGAGTTGAAGTCCACGAGTCATAAAAGAGCCAAGGTTGACTACCCCTGGTCTAGGCCTAGGCCGCTTTATGACTCGTGGACTTCAACTCCCAGAATTCCTGAGCCAGCATGGCTCAGCTTGGAAACCTCTCCCTTTCCCCTCAGCATGGCTGGCTCAGGAATTCTGGGAGTTGAAGTCCACGAGTCATAAAAGAGCCAAGGTTGACTACCCCTGGTCTAGTCTAATGAAGAGAAAGACTAGGGGTGACATGATATTGGAACACTGCTATCCTGTCCCCCCTCGTCCTTCTCTTCATTAAACTAGACATACCCAATTCCTGCAATCGTTCTTTGTATGTTTTAGCTTCCACTCCCCTGTCCCCTGTGCTCATGTAGAGCTGAGAAGAACTGAGCCTTTTTCTTGCAACCTTGCCTGGTGTCTACATGAGACCTAGCATGCTCATTAGGTAAACATGAACTAGTCACTAAATTCCACCCACCTTACGTCCCCTACCTGTTCTAAGAATACCATGAATAGGAAGAGATCTTTGCTTGTATATTAAACTCTTATAAGATCTGGCGATAGATACACATATCCTTAATAGGTTTTTTTAAAAAATGGAAGAGATAGATCATTAAATAAATGAGTTATGTCAAATCATCTCTCTAAAATTGTATGCCACTCCATCCTTGGCATAAGAGAAAAATGCCATGTGCCCGAACTTTCCCATCTTATTGTCTCTGATGCGATCAGAGCTGTCAGTTCCATTTACAGATCTCTGCCTCCCAGCTTTCTAAAAATCTCACAAGGTTGTTAAAACTCAATTTTGGCAGCATCACCTTGAGACTTTGTCAAAATCTCACGAGACCGATGGCAGTGTTTCAACTATATAATTTTTTTTGAAAAAGAATGATATAATTTGGAGTTCATGGGTCCAGAAAAAATGTTATGGACACTGGCCAAACTCTGCCTAAGGCAATCCTGCAGAATTTTTCATGGCCAGTTCAAGATCTGCCTTTTTGATGCTGTGGCTGGTCAAAAAAAACCCCTCCCATTGTTCTTCCTGCTAATTGTTACTGAGCTTGAGGAAGGAACATGCATTTATTTAATGCAATTTCGAGGTTGCCCAACTCCTTAATGACTCTGGCTAATTTATATTTGAAAGAATTAATAGACAGACAGACGGACAACCCATAGAAGACAACATAGTACCAATAAAAAAAACCCAATGGGAACTCTGCAACCATCCTGGGAGACCCACTGAAAGAACCACCAGGTTTTCAAGTTTTTTTGTAACTGCCATTCGGGTTGAAGCTGCATGAATCTCTGGGAGAGAGGCAGAGAAATCGTCCACTTCAAATTTCTCTAAAATTAGGTAGAGAATTTTGAAAGCTTTTCAAGCCCAGCCTAATGATGGGCCTCAAGCTGGACTTGAGAATAGGTCACTGTTCTGTGAACTTGTGAGGGTCCATAATAGAAATTTATTTTATTTATTTATTTATTTTACAAAATTTATATGCCGCCCTTCTCCCCATGGGACTCAGGGCGGCTCACAGCATGTTAAAACAATATACAGAATTACCCCTTCTAAAAACCAATTAAAATCCAAATATTAGTGGCTGTGACTATTTAAAATCATTAAAAATTATCCCTATTTAAAATTCACCCTAGGTCAGNGCGCTTTAAAGGTGGTGACTAGCACCTTAAAGCGTACCCGGAAGGCCACTGGCAACCAGTGCAGCTCGCGCAGCAGCGGCGTTACATGGGAGCGACGTGTCGCTCCCAACACCGCCCGCGCGGCCGCATTCTGGACCAGCTGGAGCCTCCGGATGCTCCCCATAGGGAGCCCCATGTAAAGAGCGTTACAGTAGTCCAGTAGTCCCCATGTAAAGAGCGTTACAGTAGTCCAAATGTATAGAAATGTAATCTGTCAGGAGCATGCACAGTCTTATTGCACTGAGATAACTCAGGAGTAAACACAGTCAACAGTGGTCTATATTAAATGGCGGTTTATCTAACACTATCTACAATATTATACATCAGGAACAATACACCTACAAGTGGTAATACAGCAGACTCCAACACACAGCAGTTACAGCAGGAAACGGGTGAGAGAGAGACACTCCAGCAAAAGCCTTCCCTTTTATACTCAGGCTCTTAAAGGGATACAGACCCTGCTTGCTCTTTAAGAGACACAGTCCCTGCTATTCCTATCATTGCATCATCCACTTTATATTACATTACATCATACATCTCACATTATACAAGCTGGTTAGCTGTTAAATTATTACCTTGACATAATCTGAAAAGACTATATTGCTTATAATTATAGAAAGTGCCTACCTACATACAAACATATGTATGCGCTTGTATCACAGTGTGCCTTAGAAAGGAACATTTCTTAATGCAGGGTCTGCACGTTGTTCATTTTAAGTCACAAAGAACTCTTCCAGATTGAAAAAAAAATAAACTAACGCTACGTGACCAGACTTTGTATTTCCCAGGAAAAGGCCTAGAAAAACAAGCATTAGATGGTATTCCACACAGGATAAGCACTTCGCTGTTTGATGTATATTTGTTTGTAGCTAATAAAATACTTTTTGAATGCAGAGTTTGCAGAGAGAGGTGCTTTAAAAAGGTTGTTGTTGAAAACACCTTTTGTACTGTCGAGAGGGGATCGTGGCAGTAATCCCTCTGCTTATTAGTATGTGTCAGAAAGAATAATGTAGATGACAAGATCAAGGTGGTCCTCAACTTACGGCTATAATTGGGACCAGAATTCCCATGCCAAAAGAAGGTAAGTAAATTATGCCTGATTTTACAAACTGCTTTTACCATGGTTGTTAAGCGAATCACTGCAGTTGTGAAGTGAATCACTCAGTTGTTAAGTGAATCTGGCTTTCCCCGTTGATTTTGCTTGTCGGAAACTGACTGGGAAGGCTCCCAAATGCCAGTCACATGACCCCCCCCCCCAGGGTGCTCTAATTGTCGTAAATACTGTGCATGCCGGTTGCCAAGCACCCACATTTCGATCATGTGACTATGGGATGGTTTGCAGTGGTTGTAAGCATTGTGTAGTGGGCTTTAGTAGGCAAGGAACAGACCAGCATAATTACAACACTATTTATTGACTTTAACTGCAACTGGAAATGGCAGGCAATTGCCTGTAATTATATCCTGAGCCCACGGGGCCTACCAATCACCATACTTGAAAATCCCGCCCAAATATGAGTGTTCAAAGTTTCCCTCCAAAACAGTTGGAGTTAACAGTCAGGGTCATCTAAAGGTTAGTTTCATTTTACAAGGCTTAACACAACTTTATATATTTCAATACATAACAGTAAGTGTGAAGACCGGCTCTTAAGTCATTTTTTTCCGGTGCCATTGTAACTTTGGTTATAAATCAAGGACTACCTGTATTTTATTTTCATAGAGTTCTTACTGCTCGCAGGGGGAGCATGGTGGCTCAGCGGTTAAGATACTGGCCTTATCGGTTAGACCAGGGGTAGGCAACCTTGGCTCTTTTATGACTTGTGGACTTCAACTCCCAGAATTCCTGAGCCAGCATGGCTCAGCTTGGAAACCTCTCCCTTTCCCCTCAGCATGGCTGGCTCAGGAATTCTGGGAGTTGAAGTCCACGAGTCAAAAAGAGCCAAGGTTGCCTACCCCTGGGTTAGAATGTCGGCAGCCCAGGTTCGTGACCCGAGCTCCACGTGATGGGGTGAGCTCCCTTCCTTGCCTCAGCTCCTGCCAACCTAGCAGTTTGAAAGCATACAAATGCGAGTAGATAAATGGGTACCACTTCAATGGGAAGGTAACAGCGCTCCGTGATGTCATGCTGGCTGTGATGACCCAGGGCACAGCACCGAGGCAATGCAGCCAGCTGGCAATTCAAACCGCCCTTTAATTGCTCCAAATTTTCCCCAAATGCTCCCACGTTTCTGGCAAGCCTCCAAACACAGGAAGACACACACACACCTTCAGCCACCTCTGGCTGCAAGTAATTTCACATAAGTCTGACAAGGAGAGGTATTTACTCAAGGCCACGGAGGTAACAAGGAAATGACACACACATCATAAATCTAATGAGTTTGTGTGAATACACGCTTGCCTGAGCAGTTTCAAAGGGAAGCCAAAATACAGTCCGAGATCTATAAACATCCAAGCAACGTTGTCAGCCAATCCAATGGTCAGAGTTTCCGGGTTTCCAAACAGAAGTCACAGAACAAGAGATCAGCAAAAACACACACAAAAGTCCAAGGAATCAGCGTTTGTTCCCGACAAATGCCTCTCCCCACAGCACCTCCTTAAATCTCAGTCTCTAGGTGTGCCTTGTGGAGAGGGGCGGGACACTCTCCTCCCGAGTAGTTGATCCTGCCTGCGTTGTTCCCTCCTTCTCTCCACTCTCCGTGCTCTAGGATCAGGAGGGGGTGGCCCTTGCTCATCACCTGAACTCTGTGTCTCCTGTTCCTCCTGTCCCAATCCTGAAGGGCCCTGGCCTGCCTCGGCCTGCTCTTCCCCACATTCCTCTGAGGCCACAGACCCCTCTCCCTCGACCTCCATAGGGTCCACAGATTCAGGCTCCGACGGAGGCACGACCAGTGGCGTAGCGTGGGTTGTCAGCACCCGGGGCAAGTAATTTGCGCCCCCCTCCACAGTGGGTGGCGTTGGCGACCCGGCGGCTCAGATCGGATTCGCACAGCCAGCACTGCAGAGAGAGTGAGTGAGCCAGGCAGGGGCAGAGAGCTGCGAGTGCGAGCGCCCCCCCCCAGATGTTGCGCCCGGTGCGGCCGGCCCCCCCTGCACCCCCCACGCTACGCCTCTGGGCACGACACTGGCCATATGACCATGGAAATGTCTTTGGACAGCGCTGGCTCAATGGCCTTGAAATGGAGATGAGCAGAGCCCGCTCTAGTTGGCAACGACTAGCGGCCTAAAATCCGCAAGGATTCCTTATTACTTGCACTTTTTTCTTTTTTTCCGAAGGTATAATTTCTCTGGTGGCATTTTCCCAAAGATCTCTTCAGCACCAAATTGATGACAAAACCAGAAATTACCCCTTCAGGATGGGAGGCAATAAGTAACCTCGCTTCCCCCTTCATCTCTGAAATTACCAGAAATTGATAGATTTGTACAATGCAGTCTCTCTAGACCTAGAATTAAATCAACATTAGGGAAGCACGGAGAGCGGAAATGTTTCTGTGTAATCTTCCGTATCCATTTCTCTCATTTTCAGGCTCTCCCAATACCCAGAAGATATTTCGAAGTCTTTAGGCAAGGACAATTAAGTCCATCAATAGTTTTTTGTATCTCTGCCTACCTCATTTGAGTTTAGAGTGGTAGATGTTGGGTGCTAAAGTAAAATGCCCCAGCCTCTTTATTAATTGGCCCTATTTATAGCCACTGCAATAGAGGAGACTCTTAGCATTTTCCAATACCTCTGTAAAACCATCGAATCAAGAGTCTGCGGAGTAATAAATAAAAATAAAAATCACAGCGCAAAGCAGCACCATAAAACATCCTTAACATGCAGATCAAACAAAGTAAAGATGAGCCGTCATCAGTTAACGCATTAAAAATATATATCACAAAATCGATAAAATATCTGGTGATACTCCGTACTCCAAATGTTCTCTGAGTGTCTTTCTGATTTTAATGACTTACAGCCGTGTTTCTCCATCTCGGCAACTTTGAGATCTGGGGACTTTAATCCCCAGAATTCCCCCACAGCGGCTGGGGAATTCTGGGAGTTGAAGTCCACACAACTTAAATTTGCCAAGGTTGAAAAACAGGGGCTTGCAGACGGCTAACAACACGGCATTTGAACTGAGTGAATTTCTGGGGAGTAGCAAATATTCCTAAGTGGGGGTACAGCAGTAGAAAGATGCTTGTAATATAAACTCCACCTTAAAAATAAGCCCCAGTTAAGATTGTCAGCCAGACAGATGCATTTAGTACGTCCGTTGCAAAACACACGACGGACGTATTGAATTATAAAATAATAATACTAATATATAATTAAATATGAATAAATAATACAATTGACAATTATTTATTTGAATAAATATAGATTGTTGTACATGAAGAAAAAAAAGACATCACCTGAAAATAAGCCCTAATGTATCTTTTGGAGCAAAAATTAATATAAGACCTGGTCTTATTTTGGGGGGGAATACAGTAGTTCAGGGCCCAGATCTAGATGCTCACGTTGAACTGTATCCGCAAGCAATTGGCTGCTGTGTGCTGGACCAATTGAAGCTTCTGGGTAGTCTTCAAGGACCCCACCCCATGTAGAGAGTATTGCAGTAGTCCGAGTAAGTACTGATAAGTGCATGAGTTAATGTTGGGAGGCTTTTGTACCCCAGGTAGGGCTGCAGTCAGATGAAGTTGAACAAAGACTAAATAGAGCAGGGATCTTCAAACTTGGAAACTTGGCTGGCTGAGGAATTCTGGGAGTTGAAGTCCACATGCCTTAAAATTGTCAAGGTTGAGAAACACTGAACTAGAGTAACTTTTCCTAACTAGTACTGTTCATATGGTTGGCCATACAGCCTTCATAATCCACAGCAGTTAGAGACTGAAAGTCTCTATGGGAGAACCAAAATTAACCTCATTTAAAGGAATCAAACCTATACCTGGAGGGAATCCTGGAAATGTGACATAATCTATGGTAGTTTAATTTGTTTTTTTTAGATGCTGAGTCTACGCAGTCGAAGCTAGCTTAACTTATCTAACTTATTTTAAAAGTTTCCTTTAATTAAAGGAATCCAATTAAAGGAAAATTGAAATTGGCATGCAAGAAAACAAAACTTAACCCTCCTCGGTTATTTTTATTAATGAGAATATCCCTGGACCTACACCAACTCTATAAACCAAGGATGTGAAAACCCACAATTTATGGGGTTTAATTCCTTTTCTGTGCTCCCCAGAATCTTTTAGATGGGCAGAGAACATTTATGGACCTTGTTTGTTTGTTTGTTTGTTTAGGAAGGTGGGTTAAGGAAAGAAAAAAAAATGTCTTAAGTGTTCAACCACGGTCTTATTTCTTAACCTTTTCTTGTCTTAAAAACACAGCAGTGCTTTTCCTTAACAGTAGAGGGAGCTATAACACTAGCTATAACACTACCCTAGTGTTCTTGTTCCCCCTACTGATGACAAAAGGAGCTGCACTTTATTTGAGGGAAATTTTGTTGTGACCAAACCCCGTAAAAATAATAAAAACTAAAATAGAATTTAAAAAAAAGAAAAAATTAAGAGGAGGGAAACATGAGGATATCCTGCTCATTTTTACAATCCTGGACATACTCTGCAGTGCACGATACAATTCTTAAACCCATCTCAGAGCGTGCACACTCATGCAGTAGTGTTCTGAGGGGTCCTTGATGCTCTCTGAGCTTGGTAGTTTTCTTGCAGACATTTCACTACCAAACTATGTAACATCATCAGTGGTAGTAGAGCGTGGGTTTTATTCTCAATTTATATTCTAGTGGCTTGTCCTGTTGATGTCAAGTGTTGGTGGGAGTGGTCTGGGTGGTCCTTTGGTTAGATCAGTGATGGCAAACCTTTTAGAGACTGAGTGCCCAAACTGCAACCCCAAACCCACTTATGCATCGTCGGGTGCCGGGTGGGTGTGGCTCATTGGGTGCGCGTGTCTGCGGTGGTAACAGCAGACTGGGTGGGACTAAAAAGTTCAATCAATCAATTCCAAATTTGCAAGATCTTTTTTTTTCCCTGCAAGAAGTTGAAATTGACTGATTGAACCTTCTTTTTTTTTTTTTTGCACACGGCGGCGGTGGCCTAAAGCGAAAAGGTTTTATAAAACCCAGCTGAAGGCCTAGGACTGGGGCAATGGCGCATGTGCCCACAGAGAGGGCTCTGAGTGCCGCTTCTGGCACCCGTGCCATAGGTTCACCACCACTGGGTTAGACTGTTTACTGTTAGCTTGTTGGCAGTTCCTTGACTGGGGTATTGTTTACTTGTTGATTGTTGGGCTGATGTTAATAGGTATTCTTAAAAGTAAATGCATGGGTGGCTATTCTTCTCTGTGCACCAGACTCCTCCCCTAGAGGGCAACAATTGCCTTTTGCTCCCCTGTAAGGCAAATGCCGGAATGATCAACATAAACCAAAGAGAACTTCCAAGCAGCTTACAGATCACCAGTCTCAAACCAGCTTTAAAGTGCAGAAGATGGGCAGATCGCTGGAAATAGCACCAACAGATTCGTTGCCAGAAAGGAAACAGTTGCATCCAGGATCCCACTTAACGCTAAGATCGGTCCCCAGACTGTATTAACGGCCTCAGTCAAGGAAGAGAATGAAGACTGAGTGACTGGGCCATTCCCAGGAGATCCATTCTTTGCTTGTAAAGAAGCTAGGAACACAGCAGGAAGCTGAGACATACGGTTGCTGCAGTGTATAAAGGGGGATTGTGATTTAAGTACAGCTACTACAATGTTAGCTGCATGGCCCAGGCAGAGGAGAAGTTCCTTCTGTTTCATATTTTCCAAAGAAGAGGGAGTCAAGCTATT